>NW_004798218.1:199084-207430 GCF_000002075.1 Aplysia californica | reverse complement strand
TCTATATGTCTGTGACTGTGTCTATATGTCTGTGACTGTGTCTATATGTCTGTGACTGTGTCTATATGTCTGTGACTGTGTCTATATATGGGCAATTCTCCTGAAAACTTGAACTTGCGCATATCCTTTACTATACACACCATAAAAAGCTATATTTATTTCAAATCATAGTTAAGATGAGCTAAGCCGGTGGTGAAAAGGTTGCCGAACCTGGACTAAGCAGAAAATATGCAATAAAACGATATGCTGAAACAGTGTGGGGCTTTTTTGTTTAAAATTCAGCATTTTTTAGGTATGAAAACGTAACATTCACCAGAGACAGTTTTCATCCTAAGATTTCTCTAAGAATTGTCAGCATCTCATTTTCGTAATTAAGGGTTTAATACTGATCTTAAGTAGAACTTTCAGGGTAACTGACAAATATATGCTTATAACGGCCTATTTCTACATACAAAAGACATAAAATTCGGTCTTAAACGCTACATGTCTCGTTCGTAAAATGGTAAAAAACAGTAACCCTATCTTCAGTTCAATCGATCTTTTAAAAAGTGTAATTTTTCACTGTAGAATGAGAAATACGATCACTTTAGTCTTTTCATCAACCAAGAACAAAATTGCTACAGCAATTACGAATTTTTGGCGGTAAATAGTTGCGTCTATGAATTTTTGTCACGTAACGATTAAGATCTGCATTTTTCTTCCATCGGAAGATGCTCGAAATTTTAGTGCGGTGTATTTTTGTCAAGTGCACTGGTTTCCAATCAACTAGGCTTTCATCTATTCCCCGGCAAGACAACGGTGCCTATAGAAAGTGAATATGAATGACTTGGTCACGCAATTTTAGCAGTGTAACGATTAAGATGTAAGTAATGATTAAGCCTTGAATTGACTTAAAATTTGCTACCTTTGTTATAGGACAGCAAAATGTGTGAGTCATTGATGAAATCTAAGAGTCCCTCAAGGTAACGGATGAGTTTGGACCTATGCCAAAACAAGAATTGTTGGTTTTCATAGTGTTTGTTGTTTCGAAACAGAAAATGGACAAAATGTTTGATTTCGTCATTGTAATGATATAGACTTGGTCTTTGTGTTTTATCTTTATAGAATGAGTTGCTACTTAAAGAATTTTATTTTAAGGATTTCAAGCGTTGATGCCACATAATTCTAGCTTTGGGGTTGGCAGTTGAGGCAATTGAAGTTGACAACTTGTCGTTGTCTGAAACATTAAAAATACAAGGATAAGGCTGCTTGGCTCGGTGTTTCGAATGTAATATTTTGAGCATCAATATTAAACTTTGCAGATAGACTCTGTCAAGGAAATACAAAGTATATTGTGGGTAATGTCATACTGTAGGCTTGATGGTACAAAAAGAAGCGTAAACTGGGAACAAGACAAAGAGGGTGCTGCAAGCGATCCGACGTCGTATGAGATTTTCCATGTCAATTTTAGTTTCAGTTGAAAATGAACAGAAAAAGATTCGCGCCGTTTCTCCTGATCAATGAAATAGCTACAAAAAGACGAGGTAACTACAGAGAGACGAGGTGACTACAGAGAGAAAAGAAAGAAAGGAGTAGGCGATTACTTAATTGTGTCACGACGAGGTGACTACAGAGAGAAAAGAAAGAAAGGAGTAGGCGATTACTTAATTGTGTCACGACGAGGTGACTACAGAGAGAAAAGAAAGAAAGGAGTAGGCGATTACTTAATTGTGTCACGACGAGGTGACTACAGAGAGAAAAGAAAGAAAGGAGTAGGCGATTACTTAATTGTGTCACGACGAGGTGACTACAGAGAGAAAAGAAAGAAAGGAGTAGGCGATTACTTAAATGTGTCATAAGTTTGGTGAAGTTCAGCGCTTGACGAGAAATTCACCAGACAACGAAAGCAGATGAGCAGATTCAGTTTGAATGAGTCGTGATTCCTTTTTCTATTTGCATGAAATGTTCGGGGTAAACTGGTTAAACTCACCTGAAGGACTAACTTCGGACATCCTCTCTCTACGATTGAGAAAGAAAGATTGAGAGACAGATGGAAAGAGTGTTAAAAAGTGAATGTTATGGAGAACTAATAGACAGGTAGATCTTGGTCAACAAATTAATTAAAAAGAGGCCAATTCTATAATGTCTTTCCTTGAATAAAAGTAAATGCACTGTGTGTTTTGCTTTTATTTGTCATGTTAGTTTTGACAAACAGTTTTCCCTAACTCTCCTCGTTTTCCTTTCTTGTCATTGTTATCACTGATGTAGACCTACTAGTGTCAAGCAAGCTGTCAATAATATGCTCGTGTGCACACATGTACATTTCAAGTGATGAAAGCGATTGTACATCGGTCAAAATTTCTCCTGGCATCTCCTCGCTTCGTGCCGTTCTTGGTACGGCTGGTAACGTCCGTCTTTCCCTTTGGTTTTATTGTGATTGCCCCGACCGTGCTGCTTCGCTTTGTCCACAGTGTAGCTTTGCCCTTAGTTTTCATCAAAAGTTAATATTGGCTTTAACAAGAGGAAAGTAAGTTTTTACATTGGTCTTAAAGGTTACACGGACTAAATCATTTTGACTAAAGCTTTGGTAACAAGTGTTGTTCCAATAATATTTAGGACATAGTAGTTGATTTGATCGTCTTGGACTATGGTAAGACAAGCAAGACCACATAAGTGATGAATGGCATCGTTTTAAGTTTATATTCACTTTCATATACATTCCAAAACAAAAGTTGTGACTACTTTTTCTGTTGCTAATTACTTTAATAAAAGAATACAAAAAAGTAACGCAACATAATCTTATTTTCCACAAAGTATAGCACGGATTAATCTCTTTTAATTCAGTTATAAAACTGATCGGTAAAATTTTTTCAATCTACCCCTCCCGCTCCCACTTTTTCTTTCCAACTTTACAGTACTATAGGTGCGTGCTTTGTGGAAGAGATCTCTGAATGCACTGCTTTCAAGTACCTATATTCTGAAAAGAAATACACAGAGTTTATTACAATAAAGTTTAAGACTGAACCAACTAAGGAATACCACGACCGATTAAAGAAAACAAAGGTAACATCGATGTGCAATCGTAAACAGCTGAAGACGTTCGGCTGGAAAAAGAAGGCTGCAAATCACAGGGCAAAGACGGACGAACAAGTCAAGAAATGTAGGAAAAACAAGAAGGAAAAACCTCACATTGGCTTCTACTACCACTAGCAAAGTTGCAACAGGCAGGTTTGTTGGGCAAGTGATACTAAAGAAAGAAATGGAAAAACTACGCAAGAGAGGTAACAGTAACAGCATCCTGGTCAAGTCAGAAGGAAAGGGCAGACAATGCTAAGGCTAGAGAAAGGTACCATTCCAAAAAGGAAAAGGGTAAAGACGCAGAGAAGGGGAAAAAAAGGTCCAATATATTGGAGGAAGTGTCATACAGACATCCACATCCTGCAAACAAGCTGTCCACAGAGTTGTGAAAGTCCTTCCAAAAGTCAAAGCAGCTCGAAAGCAAACTTTGGAAGATGTACGTCAGACAACTCTTTCCTAACACAGCAGCAAAAAGACATATATATTGACGTTCCTCATCCTTGCTGAGTGCAGTTGGACTTTGAACAGCAGCTAGTAAACATTCCATACACTTGTTTCATGCTCAATGGCAATGTTGCGTGTTCTTGAAATCCAAAAGAGCTGTTAGGGAAGTAGAGGTCCTTACTGTGATGGATTTGCTTCAATCTTCCTGTTGGAGCTACGGACAAGGAACTATTCATCAACAGTGGGCCAAATGGGATGCTACATGTACAAGACTCACAAAATCGTTGTGGTCTCACTCGAAGGATCTTCAATATGATCACCATGCCGTGGAAACATTTGGAGAAGTGAACATCTTCATAATGTCACAAGAAATCACAGAAAGATAGAACACTGTTTGCTGCCATGAATAACGATGTATTTTGACAATGTTAGTAGCGATAATGAAGGAGATGTGAAGGCCTTGTTTGACTTTTTGCTACTGTTGTTTCAGTTTTTGCTGCTTCTGCTTCTGCTACTGCTGCCGCTTTTACTATTGGGAAAATTAATTTCAGTTCAGTTTGGATTTCATGTTTCACTTTGTAACTGCCACAAGATTTTGTCCCGTAAATTTTAAGTCTCTATAATAATAATATGCTCAATGAGTGTATAAGTTGATAGCTTTTTTTTCTAAAAACATAACAGATAACATCAAAGAAGTATTTCAATACATATTTTTTTTCTGCACACTTCTTTTTTATACTTTGTCCTGTAACGTTTAAGACTACTACATTTAGCTGTTGTTGCTGCCAAAAACACTTATCGATTTTGTTCATATTTGCTGAAACTACAGCATTACATGTCCTGTTTTAAAGCAATACTTTTTTACAGTTCTACTTTTATTAGTATTTTTGTAAATAAAACTATAGTTTTCTTTTTGAAAAAATAATTCTTGTAAAGTAACATAAAAGACATTATGACTGTCTGATAAGCATTTTCTTCTTTAAGAAATGTTTTGAAATTTGTGTGAACAAAGAATATAAAGGACATTGTGCTTGCCCAATCAATTTTTCTTTCACTCAATGATATTTCCTGTTTTGACCCGTATTGTTGTGTCCTGTAACGTTTAAGACCATAGCGCACTAGTCTAAACTTCACTTCCGTTTCCAAAGAAACCAAACAAGCTTTAGCTTCAGCCTTGTAGGGATCAAAACTAGACTTGTCAAATGTGTAATGAGTACATTTTCAAGCAATTTGGTTGAATTCTAAATTTTGATACCCGTGTTACGAAAAGTTTTCAGGAGAATTGCCCATATATCTGTGACTGTGTCTATATATCTATGACTGTATATATATATATATATATATATATATATCTATGACTGTATATATATATCTATGACTGTATATATATATCTATGACTGTATATATATATATCTATGACTGTATATATATATATCTGTGACTGTGTATATATATCTATGACTGTGTGTATATATATATATCTATGACAGTATATTATATATATATATATATCTATGACAGTATATTATATATATCTATATCTATGACAGTATATTATATATATATATATCTATGACTGTGTATATATATACCTATGACTGTGTATATATATATCTATGACTGTGTATATATATATCTATGACTGTGTATATATATATCTATGACTGTGTATAGATATATTTATGATTGTGTATACATATGTCAATGACTGTGTATAGATATATCTATGACTGTGTATATGTATATCTATGACTGTGTATACATATATGTATGACTGTGTATGTATATGTCTATGACTGTGTATATATTATGTCTGTGACTGTATATATATATGTCTTTGACTGTGTATAGATATATCTATGACTGTGTATATATTATGTCTGTGACTGTATATCTATGACTGTGTCTATATGTCTGTGACTCTGTGTCTATATGTCCCCCCCAGACCCCCAGTCGCGGGTGTCGTGTGTGTACGGCCTGCCAGTCGCGGCGGCGCTCAGACTGGTGTGCTCTCTGTGCCAGGCCGGGCGGAACATTGCAGCCTCGCTGGTGAGTGGTGCACCCTTATCTCATCTTGTCTCGTCTTGTCTTGTCTCACCTCGTTTTGTCTCATATCGTCTCATTTCATCTCATCTCGTGTTGTGTCGTTTGGTTTCATCTCATCTCGTATCACCTTGTCTCATCTCATCTTGTCTCGTCTGGTCTCTTCTCATATCTTCCCATCTCATTTCGTCTCATATTGTCTTGTCTCATCTGTTCTCATATCAACTTTTCTCATTTTGTCTGGTTTCATCTCATCTCGTCTCTGCTCATCTCGTCTCGTCTGTTCTCATATCATCTCATTTCATCTCATCTCATCCTGTCTCATTTTAGCTCATCTCATCTCTCCTACTTCTTTTTTATGTTTGTTACTTTCTTGTAACTCCTCTAATCTTCGGCGCTTGAATGACCTAGCTGCGTTGCAAGTGCCGTAAAATGATTACTAAAATAAAATCATCTGATCTGGTCTCCTCTTGTCTCATCTCGTCTCATGTCAACTCATCTCTCTCGGTCTCACAGATGAACATTTCCCATTTTCCCCGTAAAAGCCAAAGGTTCCAACGTAAGAATCAGAAATGTTGGAGCGTTGACATCATTCTGTTGCCAATGACTGACACACACAAACTGCTTTGCTTCTGGAGGGCCAAATATTCAGTTGAAATTGCCCAGTAGTTTTTCTCTCAACAAACTATAACTCTTGACCCAAAATGTTGTGCTCTACAGGTCTGTAAATACCAGCTGCACATGAGACTACTGCGCTATCTGGCAGTACCGTACAGGTATGGGAAATACTGGACCGTATACCGCCGTATTGTATTTGTAGTGTTCTGAAATACTAGACAGATGTGTTGTGTCATGATGTGATGTGTCATGATGTGATGTGTCGTGATGTGATGTGCCGTGATGTGTTGTGTCGTGTCGTGATGTGTTGTGTTGTGTCATGTTGTGTCGCGTCGTGATGTGTCGTGTTGTGTTGTGTCGTGATGTGTTGTGTCATGATGTGTTGTGTCATGATGTGTTGTGTTGTGTCATGTTGTGTTGTGTCATGTTGTGTTGTGTCATGATGTGATGTGTTGTGTTGTGTCATGTTGTGTTGTGTTGTGTCATGTTGTGTTGTGTCATGATATGTTGTGTTGTGTCATGATGTGTTGTGTTGTGTCATGATGTGTTGTGTCATGATGTGAAGTGTCTTGATGTGTTGTGTCATGATGTGAAGTGTCTTGATGTGTTGTGTCATGATGTGGAGTGTCTTGATGTGTTGTGTCATGATGTGGTGTGTCGTGGTGTGATGTGTTGTGTCACGTTGTGGTGTGTGACATTGCACTGTGCTGTGTCATGATGTGTTGTGTCATGATCTGTTGTGTCATGTTGTGTTGTGTCATGATGTGTTGTGTCTTGATGTGTTGTGTCATGATGTGTTGTGTCTTGATGTGTTGTGTCATGATGTGTTGTGTCATGATGTGTTGTGTCATGATGTGTTGTGTTGTGTCATGATATGTTGTGTTGTGTCATGATGTGTTGTGTCATGATCTGTTGTGTCATGTTGTGTTGTGTCATGATGTGTTGTGTCATGATGTGATGTGTCATGATGTGATGTGTCACACTGCGGTGTGCTGTGTCCCCCCACAGAGACCTCCATCTCCCGCCACAAGAGGCCGTCAGTGTACAGGTACAGGCTCTGGCCTTGTGGAGGGTGACGGCTGCCTATGGCCTGGCCACGGACACTTTCTTGTGAGTGTGGGTGTGTGTGGGTGTGTGTGTGGGTGTGGGTGTGGGTGTGGGTGTATGTGTGTGAGTGGGGTGTGGGTGTTTGTGTGGGTGTGTGTGTGTGGGTGTGTGAGTGGGTGTGTGTGTTGGTGGGTGTGTTGGTGTGTGTGTGGGTGTGTGAATGTGTGTGTATATATGTGTGAGTGGGTGTGTGTGTTGGTGGGTGTGTTGGTGTGTGTGTGTGTGTGTGTTGGTGTGTGTGGGTGTGTGAGTGTATGTGTGTGTATGTATGTGTGTGTATGTGTGTGTATGTAGTGTGTGTGTGTGTGTGCCTGTGTGGGTGTATGTGGTGTGTGTGTATGTGGTGTGTGTGTGTGTGTGTATGTAGTGTGTGTTTGTGTGTGTATATGTGTGTGTATGTAGTGTGTGTTTGTGTGTGTATATGTGTGTGTGTGTGTGTTGTGTTACCGATACTGAATGTTTCCTTTGATGTTTCCATCCAGTGACCTATATCCCTCCCTCCTTCTCTCCATCCAGTGACCTATATCCCTCCCTCCTTCTCTCCATCCAGTGACCTATATCCCACCCTCCTTCTCTCCATCCAGTGACCTATATCCCACCCTCCTTCTCTCCATCCAGTGACCTTTATCCCACCCTCCTTCTCTCCATCCAGTGACCTATATCCCTCCCTTCTTCTTTCCATCCAGTGACCTATTTCCCACCCTCCTTCTCTCCATCCAGTGACCTATATCCCACCCTCCTTCTCTCCATCCAGTGACCTATATCCCACCCTCCTTCTGTCCATCCAGTGACCTATATCCCACCCTCCTTCTCTCCATCCAGTGACCTATATCCCACCCTTCTTCTCTCCATCCAGTGACCTACATCCCACCCACCCTTCTTCTCTCCATCCAGTGACCTATATCCCACCCACCCTCCTTCTCTCCATCCAGTGACCTATATCCCACCCACCCTCCTTCTGTCCATCCAGTGACCTATATCCCTCCCTCCTTCTCTCCATCCAGTGACCTATATCCCTCCCTCCTTCTCTCCATCCAGTGACCTATATCCCACCCTCCTTCTCTCCATCCAGTGAC
>NW_004798218.1:197953-198984 GCF_000002075.1 Aplysia californica | reverse complement strand
CCCCCCGCTAGCCGGCTACAATGCTGTCTGAGAACAGAAATGTCTGATCGTTAGGACGTAACAGATCCACAATCTCTCAACAAAAGCTGCACCCGGTTCACGATCGTAAATATCTAGAAAAAAAGAACAAAAAGAAAAGACAAAGGTGAAACCGCTCGATGTATTCAACGTCCATGAGATTTCTCCTCAATTAAATCAGCCTGAGACTGCTTTGTGATCTTAGGGTATTACACATTTTAAAAACATTTTAAAAAACAACAAATAAAACCAAAACCAATAAAACAAAAGCAAACCCCAAACCTGCCCCTGAGGAATGGCTGGCAGTTCATGAAGTCCATCGTCGTCGCTCCATTGTACGGAGAGTCTTCATCCACAATTTGGGCGAGGTCAAATTCGCGTCTTAATTAACCTTTTTATGTAAAATTGTATCGTACACCCCCCCCCCCGACAATGCCCCGCCCCTGTCAAAAGAGACGTAAGATGCCGGTCTTTTGCTCGTTTGTGGTTTTTTCCTCAGTCTTCATTCGTGCTCACAATTTCAAACATCCGGATTACCAGAACTGAGTCCTGTTTTCTTTCTTCCACAGGTTCAGGTGCCGAAGACAAACCCGTGTTGTCTATCCAGGATTTGAACCCAAACCCAGAATGTGACTTTAAAAAAAACACACCTCTGTTTAGAACGTAACCTTGACCTTCAATAATTTATTTATAGAGGCACCCGCCATCCAAGTCCAGGAGCAGTTTTAGCCTTGAAAACGTGACTAAAAGCTTCCAGCATTGAGTGAACCTACACGAGCGTTGTGCAGGGATCGCTGTAGATTTCTGTGGCGCAAATTCCAGGAAATAACACCAGGTGACCTTGACACACACGTGTACACTGGTCAGTCTGTGTGAGCTT
Organism: Aplysia californica; assembly: GCF_000002075.1. Lineage (NCBI taxonomy): Eukaryota > Metazoa > Mollusca > Gastropoda > Aplysiida > Aplysiidae > Aplysia > Aplysia californica. Next base: position 198,086 of record NW_004798218.1, on the reverse strand, counting down.
GACCCCGACGTATACACTGGTCAGTCTGTGTGAGCTTGACCTACACGTGTACACTGGTCAGTCTGTGTGAGCTTGACCTACACGTGTACACTGGTCAGTCTGTGTGAGCTTGACCTACACGTGTACACTGGTC
>NW_004798218.1:194444-195610 GCF_000002075.1 Aplysia californica | reverse complement strand
CCCCTCCCCAAATCCTTCAAAAGAAAACAAAAAATCCTTTTGATTGAAATCCGCCTAACGGCAGCCCTAGGTCTGCGACCACCTCCAATAATAATTGGGATAAGAGGGGAATGGGTTTTTTAAAAGTTTATTTTGATCAGTCCTGCCTAAAATCTAGGCCTACAGACAGATGAGGCGAGAAAATTATTGATAATTTTCCTGAACCGTTCGTAAATTTAAAAGATAAACATAATAATATCTACTGAAAACCAGCGGTTTCTTTTGACATTCAACCTTCGAGAAACGAAAATTGACATTATAATGTTAAAAATTAATTGATTAATTTTGTTTATTTATATTTGTATATTTATTTATTGGTGGACACATGATTTTGCATTTTGTGACACATGATTTTGCATAATATTATGACATATTAGATCTATATTATGATTTCCCGTTTTTGACATATTATTTGCGTTTTTCGAGACATCTTACATATTATATTTCAACCCCCCCCCCCAGGCGAGGTAATCTACCACTACAACCGGCACGAGAAGAAAGCGTTACGTCGACAGCTGGCCAAGTACGATAGGGACACACGCCGGAGCAGACTGGACATTGAGCACCAGAAGAGAGACATCCTCCGGAAGTGGTCACTCGTCTTTGGCAGACAGAGGAACTTCTGCGAGTCCATACGGGTGTGTCAATGTGCGGTGTGGCGGGATGATTTTCTTGTCCCTTCTCTCTTCTCCTTTCTCTTCCCTCTTCTCTTCTCTCTTCCCTCTTCTCTTCTCTCTTCCCTCTTCTCTTTTCTCCTCTCTCGTCTCCTCTCTTCTCTCCTCTCTCCTCTCCTCTCTTTTCTTCTTTCCTCTCCTCTCCTCTCTTCTCTTCTTTTCTTTCCTCCGTTCTCTCCTCTCCCCTGTTCTCTCTTCTCTCCTCTCCCCTCTCGTCTCTTCTCTCGTCTGTGTTTGTTGATTATTATTTCAAGGGCTTCGGAGTATGTTTTCTGATTGCTCTTGTAGTTTGTAGGTGTTGCGGCGTCTGCTTATGATACTGCAGTTTGAAGATACTCAGGAGTAGTTCTGTCAAGCCAAAGTGTTTGAGTTCAGTGGTATAGTGCTTGACAGGACTTCGCTTCTCCAGACTTGAGAGTGGGAGGCAGGCAGGTTTTGTGTGTGTGTGTGGGG
>NW_004798218.1:190956-193731 GCF_000002075.1 Aplysia californica | reverse complement strand
CCCCCATCACAGAAGCACAGCCTGGACTTGCCCACCGCCTGCCTCAACTTTTTGGCCACTTTTTACCACGTGGAAGGAAAGCAGGTACGTTGTCAATGTGGTAGATTTGACTGTAAGCTTGTTGTGTCATGTTGTCACGTTATGTTGTATTGTGTCATGTTGTGTCATATTTTGTTGTGGTGTGTCATGTCATATTGTGCCATGTTATGTTGTGTCATGTCATATTGTGTCGTGTCATGTCATGTTTTGTTGTGTCATGTTATGTCATGTCATATTGTGTCGTGTCATGTCGTGTTGTGTCATGTCATATTGCGTTGTGTCATGTCATGTCATGTTGTGTCGTGTCATGTCATGTTGTGTCGTGTCTTGTTGTGTTGTCATGTTGTGTCATGTCATGTTGTGTTGTGTCATGTCTTGTTGTGTCATGTCATGTTGCGTTGTGTCGTGTTGTGTTGTGTCGTGTCATGTTGTGTTGTATCATGTTGTGTTGTGTCATGTCATGTTGTGTCGCGTCATGTTGTGTTGTGTCATGTCATGTTGTGTCGCGTCATGTCATGTTGTGTTGTGTCATTTCATGTTATGTCATGGTGTGTCATATCATGTCAACATGTCGTGTTGTGTCATGACATGTTGTATCATGATGTGTTGTGTCTTGTGTCATGTCATGTTGTGTCATGTCGTGTTGTGTCATGTCATGTCCTGTTGTGTTGTGTCATGTCATGTTGTGTCGTGTCGTGTCATGTCATGTCATGTCATGCCAATTTGTGTCATGTCATGTTATGTCATGTCATGTTGTGTCATGTCATGTTGTGTCATGTCATGTCATGTTGTGTCATGTCATGTCATGTTGTGTCATGTCATGTCATGTTGTGTCATGTCATGTTGTGTCATGTCATGTCGTGTTGTGTTGTGTCATGTCGTGTTTTGTCATGTCGTGTTGTGTCATGTCATGTCATGTTGTGTCATGTCGTGTTGTGTCATGTCATGTTGTGTCATGTCATGTCCTGTTGTGTCATGTCATGTCATGATGTGTCATGTCATGTTGTGTCATGTCGTGTTGTGTCATGTCGTGTTGTGTCATGTCATGTCATGTCATGTCATGTCATGTCCTGTTGTGTCATGTTATGTCATGTTGTGTCATGTCATGTTGTGTCGTGTCATGTCATGTTGTGTCATTTCCTGTTGTGTCATGTCATGTCCTGTTGTGTCATGTCCTGTTGTGTCGTGTCATGTTATGTCATGTCGTGTTGTGTCAAGTCATGTTGTGTCATGTCATGTTGTGTCAAGTCATGTTGTGTCATGTTATGTCATGTCATGTCCTGTTGTGTCATGTCATGTTGCGCCATGTTCTCTCTGTGTTTCAGAGTGGAGTGGACCAAGTGTCCGGCCTAGAGCGACTGGACGATCTGAGTGCGTCGTGCCTGAAGCCCTTCCTGTCGTCCTACGGGCTATCCACCATCGTGGGCAACTTGAGGTCAGTCGAAGCGCAACACGTTTTACACACACACAGTGGTACACAATTTACACACACACAGTGGTACACAATTTACACACACTGTGGTACACAATTTACAAACATACAGTGTTACACAATTTACACAAACACAGTGGTACACAATTTACACACACACACACACAGTGGTACACAATTTACACACACACACACACACAGTGGTACACAATTTACACACACACAGTGGTACACGATTTACACACGCACACACACACACACACACAGTGGTACTCAATTTACACACACACACACAGTGGTACACAATTTACACACACACAGTGGTACACAATTTACACACACACACACACACACAGTGGTACACAATTTACACACACACACACAGTGGTACACAATTTACACACACCCACAGTGGTACACAATTTACACACACACAGTGGTACAGAATTTACACACAGTGGTATACAATTTACCCACATACACAGTGGTACACAATTTACACACACACAGTGGTACACAATTTACCCATACACACAGTGTTACACAATTTACACGCACAGTGTGACTCAATTTACACACAACGTTTCCCTGCTTCCTCCACAGCTCTCACTCCAACCTCCTCCACACAGACGACGCTCTGCTCCGAGAGACGCCCGCCAGCCTCCCGGGTCTGGGTGCTGTGCTGGAGCAGGAAAACCACACGCCATGTCTGTCGCAGCCCCGTGTCGGGGGTCATGCCGGGGTGAAGGTCGTGCCAGTCCTGTGCCAGGATTCACCTTTTGGGTTTCTGATGTCGCTGATGAGGCTGGTGCTGTGTGTGTGCCGCCGGCACAAAGGGTTAATCTGTCAGGTAACACAGGACACGGCTACATAAAGGGTTAATCTGCCAGGTGACACAGGACACGGCTACATAAAGGATTAATCTGTCAGGTGACACAGGACACAGCTACACAAAGGGTTAATCTGTACACAGGAGACGGCTACACAAAGGGTTAATCTGTACACAGGACACGGCTACACAAAGGGTTAATCTGTACACAGGACACGGCTACATAAAGGGTTAATCTGTCAGGTAACACAGGACACGGCTACATAAAGGGTTAATCTGCCAGGTGACACAGGACACGGCTACATAAAGGATTAATCTGTCAGGTGACACAGGACACAGCTACACAAAGGGTTAATCTGTACACAGGAGACGGCTACACAAAGGGTTAATCTGTACACAGGACACGGCTACACAAAGGGTTAATCTGTACACAGGACACGGCTACATAATGGGTTAATCTATTCCCCCCTAACTG
>NW_004798218.1:181689-185963 GCF_000002075.1 Aplysia californica | reverse complement strand
GTTGCTTTTATAAGGTCATGAGATTGTTGTGTCCTGTGTCCCACTGGCATCACATCCACCAAACTCTACTGACATATCTCTGTCTGTTATCTTGTTGTAATTTCTTTCTTTCTTTCTTTCTTTCTTTTTGTTCTTTCTTTCTTTCGTTTTTCTTTCTGTCGTTCTTTCTTAATTTCTCTCTCTCTCTCTCTCTCTCTCTCTCTCTGTCTCTCTCTCTCTCTCTCTCTCTCTCTCTCTCTCTCTCTCTCTCTCTCTCTCTCTTTCGTTCTTTCTTTATTTTCTTCTTTGTGTATTTATTTATTCATTTATTTATTTATTTATTTGGTGTCCATGTACAGATGCAGGCCAGCAGAAAGAGGTTCCAGATGATCGTCATGTTGAAACTGTCCAGAATCTCCATATGGATGTCCCCATTGCTGATGTATCTGTAGAAGACATTATATATGGAGACCTAAAGGATTTTATCTCACAAGAACTTCGGAAAATGTGCGGTTTTGATGGAAACGGGTAAGACTCGAGTCTGGATAGAATAGCTGTATAGACGAACTAAAAAAACAACAACATATAATATAGTAACAAAAAGTCGTTTTGTGACAATGGTAAGATATCTCATCGGGGTTTTGTCTTTAGGGTCTAAGATATGAATGAAGTTGTGTTGAGATACCATTTAAATTAATCAAGGCAAAATGCCGTAGATATAGAGTAAAGATGTTCTTTTTCTTGGGTTAAAAAGTGTTAAAACCTTGTGTGAGGCAAAGTGAAAGGGTTCAGAAGCACCAGTCGATAGCTCGCAGAAAGGTGAACAATGATTGGATAAGAATCTCTCTTTTAAGGTTCAACTGAAGTTCAGTTAACCGTGGCTTAAGGTGAGATCTTGCTAACTTCGTATGACTAAAAATAGTAACTACATAGAAGCAGATCTGAAATTTGAAAAAAAAAAATCGAAACTAATTTATCCTTTAGAAACTGATCAATTCATAGACCAGGTGTCCTCAGAAAAAGAAAGCGGGAGATGCAGTGATCTTTGTGGTTGTGTGTTTCTAATTTTTAAATCCTTGACTGTTTTGTTTCGTTTTCTTTGCTATATTATGTATATCATGGCGTGCTTATGGCTTTCTTTTGATGCACAGTGCGTAGAGCAATATTTCAATTGTGCACCTATATGTGTGGGTGTAGTTTTATAGGGGGAGGGAGGGAGGTGATATTCCATTACCCGTCTTAAACTGTAAATTTTGTATAACAATCAACAATGTTATTTTATGAGATACCATAAATTTATTTCATAATTCATATCAATATGTGGTATATAATTATTGAGAATAGCAACTGAACACCTGTCAAACAATCATCTTTACAAAGGGGGTTGGTGAACTATTTTGTGTGGTCTTGTACTGTCATTAAAGAAAAAAAAGTACATGCAGTTTTATTTTAGCCAGTTCACAGTGAAAGGTCTCCATTATTTATTTATTCTACTCACACGGAAGAGTAATTTTAGTCTAGTTTCTTTGAAGTACTAAAAGGGAATGCATTGTGTTCGTAAACAGATATTTGACTTTTGAAATTTAATTTGTTTAAACCCTGTAATTTTAACAAATTTTATGTTCTTTGGATGTTGTGTGGATGCTTGAGTTTGGCTCTGTTTTCTGTGCAGGTCAAACGGTGACAGAGAGGATGACGTATTCAATATGGAGGCAGATTCCAGCAATGTGGTGTAGGAGGAGAAACTTATTGTCCAGCTGGGATTAAGGAGGACTCGGAGGATGTTAGGAGAAGACGAAGGAAGGGCATGGGGAAGTAGGAGGAGGAGAAACGCTGTGCTTTTGGAGGACATGCTGAAGAGATAGGACTCTCCGACGAAATGCTGGGAAGGAAAAAACACGAACAGAAAGACATGTTGCTCAGTTTGTGATTGGATTCAGTGGCTCTTGTGCTGATGTGTTTGGTTTTCGAGGTTATGCAGGTGAAGCAGTAATAGGCCTATAGATGAAAGCAGAAAACGCTGACTCAGCGCCAGGTTCTTCCGCTGGTGTTTATGGAATCCAAAAACGACAAGATGACAGTGTTCTGTTTGGGAATTTGACCTACCCCCAACCCACCCACAGAAAAAAACCTCAACAAGCCAAGTGTTTGTTTTTCTAAGGTTTGTGTGCAGATATTGTGTTGGTGAATTTGTAATTCAGACAGCTTCTGTGATATTGTTCAGACTTAAGCCTAAAGAACAGCTTTAGAAATGGATGGAAAGTGGAAAAACAGTAGGGCCACTGGAGATTTTCTTGACATGCAGGTTCATGTCAAGAAATTGTGCTGATATGTTTGAAATTCAAGGACAATAGTGTAAAATTGTTCAGATTGTGTCCACAAACCTCTCCATAGTCTGTCCATTGTCAGCTCCGTCACCGTTGTCTGTCTGTGTGCAGTGACGTCATCGTTGTCTGTGTGTGTGCAGTGACGTCACCGTTTTCTGTGTGCAGTGGTGTCGTTGCGTCATCCTGTGAGTGTGTTTGTGTGTATGAGTATGTTTGTGTGTATGAGTATGTGTGTGTGTCTGTGAGTGTGTGTGTCTGTGAGTGTGTGTGTGTGTGCGTGTGTCTGAGAGTGTGTGTGTATGTGTGTGAGTGTGTTTGTGTGTATGAGTGTGTGTGTGTGTGTGTCTGTGAGTGTGTGTCTGTGAGTGTGTGTGTGTGTGTCTGTGAGTGTGTGTGTGTGTGTCTATGAGAGTGTGAGTGTGTGTGTGTCTGTGAGTGTGTGTGTGTGTATGTGAGTGTGTTTGTGTGTGTGTGTCTGTGAGTGTGTGTGTGTGTGTGTCTGTCTTTGAGTGTGTGTGTGTGTGTCTGTGAGTGTGTGTGTGTGTGTGTGTGTGTGTGTGTGTGTCCAGTGACTGTGTCTCCCTCTACCCCCACAGCTACCAGGAAGTTCTAGAAGAGTACGAGGCTGCGTCGTTTGGCGACCCGGTGTTTGGCCTGTACGTCTTACTGCCGCTCCAGCAACGACACGGGGCCGACCTACGCCGCGCTCTGTGGGGGGAGAGAAGCAAGATACTGAGGTCGCTGAGGGTACCGCTATCAGAGGTACACACGTGTGTTGTGTGTGACATGTGTGTTGTGTGTGACACGTGTGTTGTGTGTGACAGAGGTAGACACGTGTGTTGAGTGTGACAGAGGTACACACGTGTGTTGTGTGTGACACGTGTGTTGTGTGTGACAGAGGTACACACGTGTGTTGTGTGTGACAGAGGTAGACACGTGTGTTGTGTGTGACACGTGTGTTGAGTGTGACAGAGGTACACACGTGTGTTGTGTGTGACACGTGTGTTGTGTGTGACAGAGGTACACACGTGTGTTGTGTGTGACAGAGGTAGACACGTGTGTTGTGTGTGACACGTGTGTTGAGTGTGACAGAGGTACACACGTGTGTTGTGTGTGACACGTGTGTTGAGTGTGACACGTGTGTTGAGTGTGACAGAGGTACACACGTGTGTTGTGTGTGACACGTGTGTTGAGTGTGACAGAGGTACACACGTGTGTTGTGTGTGACACGTGTGTTGAGTGTGACAGAGGTACACACGTGTGTTGTGTGTGACACGTGTGTTGAGTGTGACAGAGGTACACACGTGTGTTGTGTGTGACACGTGTGTTGAGTGTGACAGAGGTACACACGTGTGTTGTGTGTGACACGTGTGTTGAGTGTGACAGAGGTACACACGTGTGTTGTGTGTGACACGTGTGTTGAGTGTGACAGAGGTAGACACGTGTGTTGAGTGTGACACGTGTGTTGAGTGTGACAGAGGTACACACGTGTGTTGTGTGTGACACGGGTGTTGTTTGTGACAGAGATAGACACGTGTGTTGTGTGTGACAGAGGTAGACACGTGTGTTGTATGTGACAGAGGTAGACACGTGTGTTGTGTGTGACAGAGGTAGACACGTGTGTTGTATGTGACAGGTGTGTTGTGTGTGACACATGTGTTGTTTGTGACAGAGATAGACACGTGTGTTGTGTGTGGCAGAGGTAGAACGTGTGTTGTATGTGGAGAGGTAGACACGTGTGTTGTGTGTGGCAGAGGTAGCACGTGTGTTGTGTGTGAAAAGGTGCCACGTGTGTTGTGTGGGACAGTGTGTTGGTGTGATAGAGGTGCACACGTGTGTTGGGTGTGATAGAATGCACACGTGTGAGGTGTGGGACAGAGGTAAACACTGGGTTGGTGTGTGAAAAAATCCATTGGGTCAATCTTTGTGTCAACTTTTCAGTTGCCTGATCCCGGTGGAGAACTTCCT
>NW_004798218.1:180266-181459 GCF_000002075.1 Aplysia californica | reverse complement strand
GACAGAGGTACACACGTGTGTTGTGTGTGACACGGGTGTTGTTTGTGACAGAGATAGACACGTGTGTTGTGTGTGACAGAGGTAGACACGTGTGTTGTATGTGACAGAGGTAGACACGTGTGTTGTGTGTGACAGAGGTAGACACGTGTGTTGTATGTGACAGGTGTGTTGTGTGTGACACATGTGTTGTTTGTGACAGAGATAGACACGTGTGTTGTGTGTGGCAGAGGTAGACACGTGTGTTGTATGTGGCAGAGGTAGACACGTGTGTTGTGTGTGGCAGAGGTAGACACGTGTGTTGTGTGTGATAGAGGTGCACACGTGTGTTGTGTGTGACATGTGTGTTGTGTGTGATAGAGGTGCACACGTGTGTTGTGTGTGATAGAGGTGCACACGTGTGTTGTGTGTGACAGAGGTATACACATGTGTTGTGTGTGACAGAGATCCATTGTGTCAATCTTTGTGTCAACTTTTCAGTTGCTGATCCCGGTGGAGAACTTCCTGTGTCCGGACGAGACAGACGTGGAGTTAGTTGGGATCTACCTGCGGGCGCTGGTGTGTGGGTGGGTGCAGGCGGCGTGGTCGCCCCTCATGTACCTAGTAGCCGTGCACCATCTCAACCGCTTCCTCTTCCTGTCCGTCGACGATGGCGCCCGGTTGCCACGGCAACTCATGTGGGCCGCAGTGCTGGGGGAGGGGACGGGGAAGGTAGGATTTCCTTGTTGGTGTGTCAGGGAAGGTGGGATTTCCTTGTTGGTGTGTCAGGGAAGGTGGGATTTCCTTGTTGGTGTGTCAGGGAAGGTGGGATTTCCTTGTTGGTGTGTCAGGGAAGGTAGGATTTCCTTGTTGGTGTGTCGGGGAAGGTAGGATTTCCTTGTTGGTGTGTCGGGGAAGGTAAATAAATGACAGGTTAACTGTAACTCTCTATGTTCTCTATGTTCTCTGTGTCTCTCTCTCTATGTTCTCTGTGTCTCTCTCTATATATGTTCTCTATGTCTATCTCTATGGCCCTTATGTCTCTCTTTGTGTTCTCTAATTATCTTTATGTTCTCTGTGCCCCTCTCTATGTTCTCTATATTTCTCTCCATATTCTCTGTGTCTCTCTCTATGTTCTCTATGTCTCTCTCTATGGTCTCTCTGTCTCTCTATGCTCTCTATATATCTCTCTCTCTATGTTCTCAATGTGTCGCCCC
>NW_004798218.1:170955-177994 GCF_000002075.1 Aplysia californica | reverse complement strand
AGCCACATATGTCGGGGAATGTTGTACGTATAGCCACATATGTCGGGGAATGTTGTACCTATAGCCACATATGTCGGGGAATGTTGTACGTATAGCCACATATGTCGGGAATGTTGTACGTATAGCCACATATGTCGGGGAATGTTGTACGTATAGCCACATATGTCGGGGAATGTTGTACCTATAGCCACATATGTCGGGGAATGTTGTACGTATAGCCACATATGTCGGGAATGTTGTACGTATAGCCACATATGTCGGGGAATGTTGTACGTATAGCCACATATGTCGGGGAATGTTGTACGTATAGCCACATATGTCGGGGAATGTTGTACCTATAGCCACATATGTCGGGGAATGTTGTACGTATAGCCACATATGTCGGGGAATGTTGTACCTATAGCCACATATGTCGGGGAATGTTGTACGTATAGCCACATATGTCTGGGAATGGAGGAGAGCCTGACTGGACTGCGTGGGGACCCGCCTTGTTTTGGCTGCTGTGTCTGCCCTTGTATGTCACGTCTCTCATTAAATCAACATTGTTGTTATCAAATGGTGTCTTGTGTCAGTCGTGTGTCAGACAGAGTCATGTGTCAATCATGTGTCAGACAGAGTCGTGTGTCAGACAGAGTCGTGTGTCAGTCGTGTGTCAGACAAAGTCGTGTGTCAGTCATGTGTCAGACACAGTCGTGTGTAATGTGTGGAGCAATGCTCTCACGGTATATTGAGACAAATCTACATTAGTTCACAAGGCGGCTACATCAGACATGTGGCGGGTGGCGAAGTAAAGGCGAGAATACTATGTATATTTATTTATATATATCGAGAGGCGTTCCTTTTTGTCCATTAGCAAAACCTGAGAAATTACAATACACGTAACCCCATTGTAAATGCAAGAGCTGCAGAGCTGGCCGACCAGAGAAAGCTGCGTCTCCTTCCACGTGACAACAGGAGGAAAGTCACAAGTAGACCACGGTGGGGAAGGGGGAGGGGGGGTGGGAGGGGGAGGGGGGGTGGGAGGGGGCGAGGTGGGGGGGGGTGGGGGTGGGTTGACTTGACAATTTGTTGTTAGAATAGAACGCACAATCTCAGTTTTATTGACATCATTTGCTGCGAGTTGCTCCATGTCTCTCTCTATGGTCTCTATGTCTCTCTCTATGGTCTCTATGTCTCTCTCTATGGTCTCTATGTCTCTCTATGGTCTCTATGTCTCTCTCTATGGTCTTTATGTCTCTCTCTATGGTCTCTATGTCTCTCTATGGTCTCTATGTCTCTCTATGGTCTCTATGTCTCTCTCTATGGTCTCTATGTCTCTCTCTATGGTCTCTATGTCTCTCTCTATGGTCTCTATGTCTCTCTATGGTCTCTATGTCTCTCTCTATGGTCTCTATGTCTCTCTCTATGGTCTCTATGTCTCTTTATGGTCTCTATGTCTCTCTCTCTGGTCTCTATGTCTCCAACAATACACAGTGCAGCCTTTCTATAAACCAGAAACGTCTTCGGGGCCAGGACAAAAATGTCGTTATAGAGAGGCAACCAAAAACATGACTACAGTATAGATCTAATTCGTTACTAACATTACTAACTAACTACAGTATAATCCGTTACTAACATTACTAACTAACTACAGTATAATCCGTTACTAACATTACTAACTAACTACAGTATAATCCGTTACTAACATTACTAACTAACTACAGTATAATCCGTTACTAACATTACTAACTAACTACAGTATAATCCGTTACTAACATTACTAACTAACTACAGTATAATCCGTTACTAACATTACTAACTAACTACAGTATAATCCGTTACTAACATTACTAACTAACTACAGTATAATCCGTTACTAACATTACTAACAACAGTATAATCCGTTACTAACATTACTAACAACAGTATAATCCGTTACTAACATTACTAACAACAGTATAATCCGTTACCAACATTACTAACTAACAACAGTAAAATCCGTTACTAACATTACTAACTAACAACAGTATAATCCGTTACTAACATTACTAACTAACAACAGCATAATCCGTTACTAACATTACTAACTAACAATAGTATAATTCGCTTTTTGGGAAGTAAACTTGATGTCGATAAATGATATAATATAAGGCCAAAGAAGAAAAAAACAAGGGGAGGTCAGCGGTAAAAAGACAACATTACTTTTATAAAGCTGGTTGCTTCCCTTGGTTCTTACACAACTGACAAGAGGTGGAGCTATGGTACCAAAGACTAAGACTGAGCAACGCGAGGCGCACACTACACACACGCGCACACTACACACTACACACTTTGTTGTAGCATCATTGTAAGGCGTGTTTGCGGCCGCTGGCTGGGGGGAAATGGAAAGGCGAGGCATTGACTCACTGACAGTGGCACTTGCCAGCGACACACTGAGAATGGGAAGGGGAGTGGGGTAGGGAGGGGAGTGGGGGTAGGGAGGTGATGCCCAGCGCGCGAGACGCTCCCGTCTGTGAGGCAGTGTCCTGTGTTGGAGACTACACTGTGTCGGCCCTACATGACCTACTAAAGCCTGCTGTGTCCAATAGGCTACTTGGCGGGTATGTGGACTTGATGAACAACTAATGCCTTGACCGTTAGCCTGGCTTTCCCCCCGTATATGTTCATAGACTTCGCCAGGTACCCAGGAAGCCTGTCGGTAAAGCAAAGTGGGCCACACAAAAAAAAGTCGATTTAAGAGAAATTGTTTAGTGAAGATATTGAAGGAAAAATTTCGTAATTGGAAAATATGTCAAAATGTCGACACATCGGCTGTCGATATAAGTGGATAAATGGGTACTCGATCGATGAATGGACTTCAAAGAATCGTCGATCATCAAGTCACTAGTCACTGTGGAAACAGTGCGCACAGCTTGTGAACGGTAGCCTCACTTGTTCACAATGACGTCTAAAGAAGACAGACTTTCCCAAGATTAGATCTAAACGAAACTACATACATTGAAAAACTGAAAATTAAACTACAGTGACTTCAGACTCCTCAGTAAAACTGTGCACCCTTTAAATGATTCTGAACCACCGTTATTTTAATTGGGTTTTTTTCAACTTCAAAAGTTAAGTGGTTCGGAAGTTTTAGGGGTCCAAAGTGACGAACTTTCACCAAATATATTACATATGACAGGTATTACTAATGAAATAAGGAAACAATTAATATAATTAAAAAAAAGAATACCCTATTAGGGTAGGCCACAGATGTACATGTACACTATAAGGGTAGGCCATACATGTACACTATAAGGGTAGGCCACAGATGTACATGTACACTATAAGGGTAGGCCATAGATGTACATGTACACTGTAAGGGTAGGCCATACATGTACACTATAAGGGTAGGCCATACATGTACACTATAAGGGTAGGCCATACATGTACACTATAAGGGTAGGCCACAGATGTACATGTACACTATAAGGGTAGGCCATAGATGTACATGTACACTGTAAGGGTAGGCCATACATGTACACTATAAGGGTAGGCCATACATGTACACTATAAGGGTAGGCCATACATGTACACTATAAGGGTAGGCCACAGATGTACATGTACACTATAAGGGTAGGCCATAGATGTACATGTACATTATAAGGGTAGGCCATACATGTACATGTATACTATAAGGGTAGGCCATAGATGTACATGCACACTATAAGGGTAGGCCATGCATGTACACCATAAGAGTAGGCCATAGATGTACATGCACACTATAAGGGTAGGCCATACATGTACACTATAAGGGTAGGCCATATATGTACATGTACACTATAAGGGTAGGCCATAGATGTACATGCACACTATAAGGGTAGGCCATAGATGTACACTATAAGGTAGGCCATAGATGTACACTATAAGGGTAGGCCATAGATGTACACGAACACTATAAGGGTAGGCCACAGATGTACATATACACTATAAGGGTAGGCCATACATGTACACTATAAGGGTAGGCCATAGATGTACATGTACACTATAAGGGTAGGCCACAGATTTACATGTACACTATAAGGGTAGGCCATACATGTACACTATAAGGGTAGGCCACAGATGTACATGTACACTATAAGGGTAGGCCACAGATGTACATGTACACTATAAGGGTAGGCCACAGATGTACATGTACACTATAAGGGTAGGCCACAGATGTACATGTACACTATAAGGGTAGGCCATAGATGTACACTATAAGGGTAGGCCATAGATGTACACTATAAGGGTAGGCCATAAATGTACACTATAAGGGTAGGCCATACATGTACACAATAAGGGTAGGCCATAGATGTACATGTACACCATAAGGGTAAGCCACAGATGTACACTATAAGCACTAGATACCACAAGCCCCCCTCTCGCCTGGCTGCACGATGGCCACATTCGACCACGGCGTCCGCCATGTTCTTGATGGCAAGCTGTGTGAAGGAGTTCAGGCTGAAGCAATGGGCTAGGCTTGTTTTCTCTCTCACACACAATAGGCGAGGCTTGTTTTCTCTCTCACACGCAATAGGCGAGGCTTGTTTTCTCTCTCACGCACAATAGGCGAGGCTTGTTTTCTCTCTCACACGCAATAGGCGAGGCTTGTTTTCTCTCTCACACGCAATAGGCGAGGCTTGGTCCTTGTTGATTTTTTTTCCATGGGTGCCGTGGCGTGCTCTTAGATTACTGCACGGCCGGCTCGTGAGGCTAAAAAGTGTGCATGCATAATTAATTAAGCTATCGCAGGCTGAAGATAGTCAAGGGCATTATCAATGGGATGGTGTCTAGTTTTAGGATCTTTGGGTTGGTGAGGGAAACCTCGTGCTTTTATTTTCATTTTTTTCACTTGTTGATTTAATTTTTAGAACTAAATTTAACGTCAAATTTCGTTCATCCTGCATTAGAACTGAACTGAAGTTCCCAAAGTACTTCACTTTATTTGTTTGAGATAATCTTTTTAAAAAAATTACCCCCTTCTTTGTTCTTTTACTCACATTCAAGGAACACATATTATATTTTCAAAGGTGTAAAAAGAAAAAAAAAATGATTTAAAACTAAAATTAACGTATGAAACTGAAAAATTCACAAGAAGGATACAATGCCAGGTATCAAACTCAAAATTGACAAAGTACATTTAATTGTTAAAAATATTTTAAAATGAAAAAAATATTTCTTATTTACTTCCACGATCTTTATTCTTTTACTAACGTCAAGGAACACTCACATATATTTTCAAAAGTGTGTATTCTTTTACTTACACCTTGGAACTTTGACATCATAATATGTTTTCAAAGTGTTAAAATGTGAAAATTAAAATTAATGTACGAAACTGAAGAGCTCACAAGAATGATACAACGCCACGTATCAAACTTAAAGTTCACAAAGTACATTTATTTCATTTTATATTTTTGAAATAATCTTTAAAAAAATTACCTCCATCTTAATTCTTTTACTCACATCAAGGAACATTCACATATATTTTCAAAGGTGTAAAAAAAAAGAAAATTAGATTTAAAATTAGAATTAAGGTATGGAACTGAAGAACTCACAAGAATGATACAATGCCAGGTATTAAACTAAAAATTGACAAAGTACATTTAATGTTCAAAATGTTTTTAATGAAAAAATATTCTTATTAACTTTCACGATCTTTATTCTTTTATCGGCTGCAAGGAACATTCACATATAATTTCAAAAGTGTGAAAATATAGAAATTAAAATTAAAATTCAAAATTAAAATTAACGTATGAAACTGAAGAGTTCTAAAAAATGATACAATGCCAACTTTTCAAAGTTCACATAGTACATTTTTTAAAAAGTTTTTTTTCTTATTTACTTCATCATTGTTCTTTTACTGACATCAAGGAACATTCACATATAGTTTCAAAAGTTTGAAAATATGGACATTAAAATTAAAATTAATATGGAAATTAAAATTAATTTATAAAACAGAAGAGCTCTCAAAATAATACAATACCATGTATCAATCTCAGAGTTCATAAAGTACATTTCATTTGCTTTATATTTTAATAAAAATGTATTTCTTATTGCCTTCCATCTTTATTCTGTTACTTACGTCAAGGAACATTCACTTATCAAAAGTGTAAAAATAAAGTACTTCAAAATTAAATTCAAAATTAAAATTAACAAAATTTTGAAATTATCTTTTTTCTTTTAAATTCACTTCCATCTTTTTTCTTTTACTCACACCAAGGAACTTTCACAGCATATGTTTTCAAAATACTTAAAATATGAAAATTAAAATTAATGTATGAAACTGAAGAGCTCACAAGAATGATACAATGCCACGTAATAAACACTAAGTTCACAAAGTACATTTATTTCATTTTAGATTTTTAAAATATCTTTTAAAAAAAAAAAAACTTCCACTTTATTCTTTTACTCTCATCAAGGAACATTCTCGTGTATTTTCAAAGGTGTACAAAAAAATGAAATTAAAATTAAAATTAACGTATGAAACTATAAAACTCACAAGAATGATACAATGCCAGGTATCAAATTCAAAATTGAGAAAGTACACAGTACATTTGATTATCAAAAACATTAAAAAATATTTTGTTTCTTATTAACTTAAACAATCTTTATTCTTTTACTGACATCAAGGAACATTCACATATTATTATATTTTCAAAAGTGTGAAAATATAGAAATTAAAATTAAAATTAAAAGTCAAAATTAAAATTAACGTATGAAACTGAAGAGCTCACAAAAATGGTACAATGCCAGGTATCAAACTCAAAGTTCACAAGGAACATAATATATAATATATATTTTTTTCTTATTCACTTCCATCTCTTTATTCTTTAACTGATATCAAGGAACATTCACATATATTTGCTAAAGCGTAAAAATAAAGAAATTAAAATTAATACATCGAAATTAAAATTAACGTATGAAACTGAAGAGCTCACGAGAATGATACAATGCCAGGTATCAAACTTCAAAGTTCACAAAGTACATTTAGTTTATTTTATATTTTTGAAATAACCTTTTAGAAAATAATCACTTCCATACT
>NW_004798218.1:169918-170855 GCF_000002075.1 Aplysia californica | reverse complement strand
CTTTATACAATTATTTTCAAAAGTGTAAAAATACGAATATCAAATTCAAAGTTCACAAAGCACATTATTTTTATTTTATATTTTTAAAATAATTTTTTTTTCCATATTCACTTTCACCTTTACTTTTTTACCGGCTTCAAGGAACATTCACATTCATTTTCTAAAGTGTGAAAATATAACAATGAAAATTAAAATTAAAATTACAATTAACGTATGAAACTGAAGGCTCACAAAAATTATACATTGCCAGGTATCAAACTCAAAGTTAACAAAGTACATTTAATTTATTTTATATTTTTGAAATATTCTTTTTTATGTTCTTTTATCTTTATTCTTTCACTCTCACCAAGGAACTTTCACATATATTTTCAAAAGTGTTAAAACATGAAAATTAAAATTAAAATTAATGTATGAAACTGAAAAGCTCACAAGAAGTATACAATACCACGTATCAAACTTTAAGTTCACAAAGTACATTTATTTCATTTTATATTCTTTAAATAATCTTTAAAAAAATTCCCTCCATCTTAATTCTTTTACTCACATCATCGAACATTCACATATATTTTTAAAGGTGTAAAAAAAAAGAAAATTAGATTTAAAATTAAAACTATCGTATGCATGAAACTGAAGAATTCACAAGAATGATATACAATGCCAGGTATTAAACTCAAAATTGACAAAGTACATTTAAATTTTTTAAAAATAAATTCTTATTAACTTTCACGACCTGTATTCTTTTAATGACATCGAGGAATATTCACAATTCACATATAGTTTCAAAATTGTGAAAAAATAGAAATTAAAATTAAAATTAAAAATTGGCATTAAGGTATGAAACTGAAGAGCTCACAAAAATGGTACAATTCTAGGTATTAAATTCAAAGTGCACAAAGAACATATAATTTTTTAATATTTTTAATTTTTTAATATTTTT
>NW_004798218.1:163331-169818 GCF_000002075.1 Aplysia californica | reverse complement strand
TTTTAAAAAAATTTTTTATATTATTTTTCTTATTCACTTCCATCTCTTTATTCTTTTTACTGATATCAAGGAACATTCACATATATTTTCACAAGCGTAAAAAAAAAGAAATTAAAATTAATATCGAAATTAAAATTAACTAATGAAACTGAAGAGCTCACAAAAATGATACAATGCCATGTATCAATTTCAAAGTTCACAAAGTACATTTAATTTGCTTTATATTTTAATAAAAATGTATTTTTTATTGCCTTCCATCTTTATTCTGTTACTCACACCAAGGAACATACCCATATATATTTTCAAAAGTGTAAAAATAAAATAGTTCAAAATTAAATTCAAGATTAAAATTAACAAATGATACTGAAGAGCTGGCAAGAATGATACAATGCCAGGTATCAAATTCAAAGGTCACAAAGCACATTTTAATTATTTTATAATTTTGAAATAATCTTTTTTCTTTTAAATTCACTTCTATCTTTATTCTTTTACTCACACCAAGGAACTTTCACAGCATATGTTTTCAAAATACTTAAAATATGAAAATGAAAATTAATGTATGAAACTGAAGAGCTCACAAGAATGATGCACTGCCACGTATTAGAATCTAAGTTCACAAAGTACATTTATTTCATTTTAGATTTTAAAAATATCTTAAAAAAAAAAAAAACTTCCACTTTATTCTTTTACTCTCATCAAGGAACATTCTCGTATATTTTCAAAGGTGTACAAAAAATAGAATTAAAACTGAAATTAACGTATGAAACTATAAAACTCACAAGAATGATACAATGTCAGGTATCAAATTCAAAATTGACAAAGTACACAGTACATTTGATTATAAAAAACATTTTAAAATATTTTGTTTTTTATTAACTTAAACAATCTTTATTCTTTTACCGACATCAAGGAACATTCACATATTATTATATTTTCAAAAGTGTGAAAATATAGAAATTAAAATTAAAATTAAAAGTCAATATCAAAATTAATGTATGAAACTGAAGAGCTCACAAAAATGGTACAATGCCAGGTATCAAACTCAAAGTTCACAAAGAACATATAATCTTTTATTTAAAAAAAAATCTTATTCACTCCCGTCTCTTTATTCCTTTACTGATATCAAGGAACATTCACATATATTTGCTAAAGCGTAAAAATAAAGAAATTAAAATTAATACATCGAAATTAAAAATAACGTATGAAACTGAAGAGCTCACGAGAATGATACAATGCCAGGTATCAAACTTCAAAGTTCACAAAGTACATTTAGTTTATTTTATATTTTTGAAATAACCTTTTAAAAAATAATCACTTCCATATCTTTATACAATTATTTTCAAAAGTGTAAAAATACGAATATCAAATTCAAAGTTCACAAAGCACATTATATTTATTTTACATTTTTTAAATAATTTTTTTTCATATTCACTTTCATCTTTATTTTTTATCGGCTTCAAGGAACATTCACATTCATTTTCTAAAGTGTGAAAATATACCAATTAGAATTAAAATTAAAATTAACGTATGACACTGAAGGCTCACAAAAATTATACATTGCCATGTATCAAACTCAAAGTTAACAACGTACATTTAATTTATTTTATATTTTTGAAATATTCTTTTTTTATGTTCTTTTATCTTTAGTCTTTTACTCACACCAAGGAACTTTCACATATATTTTCAAAAGTGTTAAAATATGAAAATTAAAATTAGAATTAATGTATATATGAAACTGAAGAGCTCACAAGAAGATTACAATACCACGTATCAAACTTTAAGTTCACAAAGTACATTTATTTCATGTAATATTTTTAAAATAATCTTTTTAAAAAATTCCTTCCATCTTAATTCTTTTACTCACATCAACAAACATTCACATATATTTCCAAAGGTGTAAAAAAAAAAGAAAATTAGATTTAAAATTAAAACGATTGTATATATGAAATTGAAGAATTCACAAAAATGATACAATACCAGGTATGAAACTCAAAATTGACAGTGTACATTTAATTTTAAAAAAAAAAGAATTCTTATTAACTTTCACGATCTGTATTCTTTTAATGGCATAAAGGCAGAGGCGAAGCGTCTATATAATCAAATAATCACTGCTTCCCTTCCTAATTTTGAAACATTGTCGCAGTCAAATTCACCCATAGACGTAAACCTCATAAATTAAATGTAAAAAGACGTTCATAATCACTAATGAACAATAGACTATGCCTAACCTTCAAAACCGTTTCATTGCCACAGAAATAGCCTGTTCGCCCCTATCGGGCCACTCCATAAGCAGTCACAAGCTTTGATTAAATAATAAGCTTAAAGTGAGACTAGAAGAGTCAAGCAATAGATTTGAAGGGAACATGTGCATAGCAGTCAGAGCTGTTTCATTGTCGCATATACCCTGTTCACCCCTTTCGGGCCACAGTTATAAGCACCCAGACGCGCTGATTATCTAAGCGAACTATTATACTGGTCGAGTCTACCTCACAGATGTGAGGGGAACTAACTCCTAATAATCCTTTGACTCCTGCTACTACACTGCTAGTGCTTGTTTTTTCCCTCGACTTTTTAACGTCCTATAATCAGATCGTGACCTCGATTATGAGAGCGGCTCCTGGCCGCGAAAAGCTAGACAAAAAACAGCCAAATGTGAAATAAAAAATTAATAATTGGCGTGTTCTACCAAAGTGTTTCGGCTGTCTGGTATAACATGCCATTGCAGTGCTGACATCTGTGCTTCTTTCCTTGGTGTTCGTGTGTTCAAATCTAAAGTTAAATTTAAGGTTAGTTAGAATAAATATTTAATAAATTTCCCGATTGTTTTAGCGGTTGAACAAGCATACAACATGAATTCAGGATTTGTTTTCATTCACAACTCAAGAGTCGCCGCCTCCAGTGCCAGTAAGATTCTTGTGACTTGTGTGAGTGTGATATCTCCAGGCCCTATCTGGTCCCATTTCACTTTGATTACCCTGTCAAACAAGTCAGCCTTCGCCCTTGCATAAAGGAATATTCACATGTATTTTCAAAATTGTGAAAAAACAAATTCAAATTCAAAATTGAAATTAACGTATGAAACCGAAGAGCTCACAAAAATGGTACAATGCCAGGTATTAAATTCAAAGTTCACAAAGAGCATATAATTTGTTTATTTTTATTTATTTATTAAAAAAAATAAATTTTTTCTTATTCACTTCCATCTTTAATGTTTTACTGACATCAAAGAACATTCACATATATATTTTCAAAAGCGTAAAAAAAAAAGAAATTAAAATTAACGTATGAAACTGAAGAGCTCACAAAAATGATACAATGCCAGGTATCAATTTCAAAGTTCACAAAGTACATTTAATTTGCTTTATATTTTAATTAAAGTGTATTTCTTATTGACTTCCATCTTTATTCTGTTACTCACATCAAGGAACATTCGTGTATATATATTTTCGAAAGTGTAAAAAATAGAGAACGTTAAAATTAAATTCAAAATTAAAATTTGCAAATGAAACTGAGGAGCTGGCAAGAATGACACAATGCCAGGTACAACATTCAAAGTTCACAAAGCACATTTAGTTTATTTTATAAATTTGAAATAATCTTTGTTTCTTATAAATTCACTTCCATCTTTATTCTTTTACTTACACCACGGAACTTTGACATCATAATATGTTTTCAAAAGTGTTAAAATGTGAAAATTAATGTATGAAACTGAAGAGCTCACAAGAATGATACAACGCCACGTATCAAACTTAAAGTTCACAAAGTACATTTATTTCATTTTATATTTTTGAAATAATCTTTTTAAAAAATTACCTCCATCTTAATCCTTTTACTCACTTCAAGGAACATTCACATATATTTTCAAAGGTGTAAAAAAAAGAAAATTAGATTTAAAATTAGAATTAAGGTATGGAACTGAAGAACTCACAAGAATGATACAATGCCAGGTATAAAACTAAAAACTGACAAAGTACATTTAATTGTTTAAAAAAAATTAAATTAAAAAAAAATCTTATTAACTTTCACGATCTTTATTCTTTTACCGGCTTCAAGGAACATTCACATATATTTTCAAAAGTGAAAATATAGAATTTAAAATTAAAATTCAAAATTAAAATTAACGTATGAAATTGAAGAGCTCTAAAAATGGTACAATGCCAGGTATCAAACTCAAAGTTCACTAAGAACATTTTATTTTTTTCTCTTATTTACTTCCATCTTTATTCTGCTGACATATAGTTTCAAAAGTTTTAAAATGTAGACATTAACATTAAAATTAAAATAAAAAAATAAAATTAACGTATGAAACTGAAGAGCTCACAAAAATGATACAATGCCATGTATCAATCTCAAAGTTCACAAAGTACATTTAATTTGCTTTATATTTTAATAAAAATGTATTTTTTATTGCCTTCCATCTTTATTCTGTTACTCACACCAAGGAATATACCCATATATATTTTCAAAAGTGTAAAAATAAAATAGTTCAAAATTAAATTCAAGATTAAAATTAACAAATGATACTGAAGAGCTGGCAAGAATGATACAATGCCAGGTATCAAACTCAAAGTTACAAAGTACTTTTAATTTATGTTATATTTTTGAAATAATGTTTTAAAAAATCGCTATCATGTTTATTCTTTTACCCTCATCAAGGAACATTCACATAAAAAAAAGGTGTTTTTGTTTTGTTTTAGTAGGGGTTCTATGAGCGCCAAGGGGTGGATGTCAACAGAGAAGTCCTTGCACGGAATCAGACTTACTCTGCTCACCTCTCTAGCTTTAACAGCACAAAGTCTGCTTCGACTATCAAGGCACCCCAGAAGAGTATGACAAACATACAAATACAAAAGAAGTAGAGGAAGATGACGATAGTAAGGATTAGGAAAGAAAAAGCAGCAGTTCCCTGTTGTAGTTCAGGCACAGTTATGAGCATGACATTGTTGGATCAGCCCATTTACAATTCTACTGTGCATAAGAACAAGAAATGTGCCCCCCATCAATAATAGTACATAACAAGATGGGCCACTTCTCTCTTTGAGCCAATTAAAAAAGTGTCCTCAAAATTTGGTGGCGCCCTCTTCACAAAAGCGCACTCTTTGCGAACAGAGTTACCCTACTTGAGTTTTAAAAAAATCAAAGTGAAACTAGCAAGTTTTGGGATAAATTTTGGAAGAACGCTTTTTTAAAATGGTTACGCTGACAAAAAACCTCTTCCGGAGGAAAGGGTGATGGTTTTCTTCGTTTAATTTGACTTTAGAATGAAAGGCGAGAGGTCATTAAAATATTAAAAAAAACTAAAACTCCGCACTGAACGTACCCGAGCTGCTGATGAACAGCAGTCGATCTGCGCACGCAAGGAGGTGCTATTCCTATTCTTCTTCTGGAAAAACGAAAGAGAGCTTCAAAACAGACTGCAGCGCCATCTGAAGCAAAGAGCATACTTCCTGCGGACACTTTTTTGGCTGAGTGGCCCATCTTGTTATTCACTATCTTTGCCCCCATTGGGAATGACCTAAAGACACTTCAGTCAGCCCGCTCTAGAACCTAACGAATTATAATACCACGAGGAAAGAAAAAACCTGGCACACAAGATCTAGCTATTGTCTTGCGCGCTTCTAGCCTAGGGCCCTTGCCATCGTACCAGATCGGGCCGTGCGTCATGACAAATTGCCTTTAAGTGCGCAACTATGGAATTGTGATTGACAGGTGTCAGGGGGGCCTCTTGGATACCTACTAGGCCTAGCCTAGGCTACACTACCTTCAGCCCTCAGCCTGGCTTTTTTAAAGGGATAATACCAAATAGGCCTAAATCTAGGTCTTTAGCTGTGAAAAAAAGAGGGGAGAGAGGGTTGAGAATTGAATTGAGAATTTTTTGTTTAACTAAACTGAAGAAGAGTTTTCGTGGGAGGCAGGGGGGGGGGGGGGGGGGGCACGCTTTTTAAATAAATCTAGAGTCTAGTGATTTTTTTAAAAACAAAAAGAGTGATTTTTTTCAGGAAATCTAGAATCTAGTGATTTTGCAAAAGCCTCACTGGCAACCCTGGTTGAGATGTTGCGGATCGCACAGAGAATTACTTTTCTCTAGTAGTAGGCCTAGTATGTAGCCTAGGCTAGATCTAGATATCGGTATTTTTATAGAAAAGGTCCAACTCACGTTACATATCCGATTTCATGCTTATCCGTGTATTTTGGCCTCCTGATTTAGGAAATGTAACTGAAAACTTTCGCAAATATATAGTTTTTGAGAGATTAAGGTTTGGACACTGCACTATTTGCGTTATAATACAAGCTGATTGTTTCCATCCCCCCCCCTCAATAATAGCCTACTGCACATGCGCACCCTAATATTACAGCGCATGCGCATTCCAAATGTTTTTTCGCGCCTCTCAGTTCGTCTGTAGTGGTGGGCAAATTTGCCGGAAATGAGTAACAGCAAATCCCAGTACCAAATCCAGTAGATACTCCCAAATCCCAGTACCAAACC
>NW_004798218.1:156141-161073 GCF_000002075.1 Aplysia californica | reverse complement strand
GCTCGCACTATGCTTCCCGGGAAGCTGAGGATGTTTCGGAGTGGTCTATGGTCTGCTGGGGTAATAATATAGTGTAAAGCGCATAGAGCCTGCTGTTGAGCGGGGATATGCGCTATACAAATGCTATCTATTAATTAATAGAGCCCAGGGACAGCTTCCTACAGTTATTGGACTTGATCTCACATGCAGAGCATTTTCACATGGAATGTTGTATATATAGCCATGTCCCGAACTGGAGATAAAGATGCTGATCACATCTTGGCACCCAAGTCAAACCGGGAATGTTGTATATCCAGAGGTTTTGGACGATATGCAGTCGAACCTGCCATGACGGCCTTCTTTATAAGACGGTCACCTGTAAAAACGACCACTATCCATTTCACCCCCTGTGTTTTTTCTATAATTTAACTGTAAAACTGTCACCTGTTTAACGCGGCCGCGACCACCCTATTTAATCAACCCACGGCTAAGTCTACCTGCCTGAGACGGCCAGACTGTCAAAAATTATGCATTTTCCCCTGATGTTGTGGACAAGACGTCATAATCATAATTCATTCACCTGACGTGTGTGTCAGTCCCTCCAATGGATGAACGATCATGCTTAGGTCACTCCCAATGTTTACCTAAGTTGACCAATGGGTAACAATACATTTTCAGCTGCTGGGGGAAGCGTTTGATCCGTCATAACCTTAGATCTGTAGGGACCGACTCAGTCCGTAATCCCAGTCCATAACAAAAGAAGTCAACGCACTCGCAACAGGAGTGTCGCTCGTTCGCCGAGTGGTGGCGACCCATTTGTTTGCTTTACTACGACACGCTTGGCCTTCCCCGTCTGAAACATTTAGTTTTGTTTGGACCTTTACCGGAATCATAATTTAAAAATAAAAAATAAAACTAAAACTAACCACAAAAAGTCCCACAAAACCGCCCCATCCTCTCCCCCTTTCAAAAGAAATAAAACAACAACATCAACAACAACAACAACAGCAACAGCAGCAGCAGCAACAACAACAGCAACAGCATTAACAGCAACAGCAACAGCATTAACAGCAACAGCAACAACAACAACAGCACATTTTAATCAGCCCCAGTCAGTCATTAACATGCAACCACCTTAATCATGGGGCCTCAGAAGTAAATAGTTCGTTTTCTTCATTTTGACCAGTCCTGCCTAAGACGGCCACCTGTCTTATACTGCTATTTTTCCCCACGACAATGCGTGACCGTACAGGTTCGACTGTACGTATCAGTCTTAGGTGAGTTTACTTTTGAAAATTCATTTATTTTCAAGTATAAAATAGAATAGAACTATCCTTTTTTAATCAAATAATTACAGTATTGACATTTTTATTTACATCGCAACGTTACTTTTTGTCTACAAAACATTATTTTCCCGTTCATAGCATGGGTACGCAGGCTAGTTTATTATTTTTAAGGCTATTTTTAAAGCAATTTTAAATTAATTATAGCGTGTCTATACAAAATAGTGAATATAAATAGCAACGAAGTGCCAACGACTTAGCCCAGTGATTTCATCCGGGGAACTAGTCACGTGATGAACACAATTATGTTGTTGTGGAGAAGAGGGACGCCATTTTGCTGGCGACAAGCCTGAAAAGACATAAGATCATGTGTGAAATTGCTTGGTATGTGAGGTGTTGCCGGTAACATCGCCAATGAGTTGGTGTGCCCGATTATAGGAGGCATTGTTTTGCCTCCTAGTTGTTTCTGTTGAATATATTTCCGCGATATTTATTTTAATGGCGAGTAAAGTCCAAGTTGCTAAGTTTCCATTGCATGACTTCAATGAAGGTCTCATAGATCCGGCCTTTTCTGGGGTGTGGAATATGGAAGAGGACGATGTAGCGGGCCAATTGAAGGACGACAGTTTCAAGAAGCGGGTGGAGGTGCTTGAGCAGCTTATTATCACTGTCAAGAGAAATGGGGGCCGTCTTCCGTATGCTGATGGCGAATCAATATTCAGGAGCCTTGGTTTGGCCCTGTCTGATTCAAACTGGGAAATCAGACACAAATGTATACAATTACTGCAGGAAATTATCCCCAATCTTGGAGAAGATATTGACACATGCATGAGCTTGGTTTTGAACAAGATGTTGACTAACATTGGAGACAGCAAAGTAACTGTGAGAAGGGCCGTTGTTCAGGCTCTTCACACATACATGAAGCACACTCGGAACCTGCCAGCACTGTTTGATGCTCTAGTGAAAACAGGATTAGAGAATGAGAATGCGTCTGTGAGAAGGGAAATGGTAAATGCTTTGCCAATGCTGCTCACTAAGGATTTCACGAATCAAGACCTGTCTAAAATCGTCATGTCTCTGGCAAAAAAACTCCTTGACACATCCTCTGAAGACAATTTGAAAGATAGCTCTTTGTCAACATTGAACAAGATTGAAGGACTTGTAGGTGAAAAGACATTTGCGTTGTATTTGAAAAGATTGTCTGTGCCACTTCAAAACTTTTACCTACAATTGTCTGGTAAACAGGACCTCAGTTACTACAATAATTTGAATGGAGACTTTGGAGGTAATGGTTTCATGCATCAGGGAATGATGAATGGCAGAAATGATAGCAGAAGAGGTTACGTGGAAGAGAGCTTAGAATTTGGTGTTGTCCCAAGTCAGATACTAAGTAGGATCAATGATCAGAAAGACTTTCGAACTCGTGCTCAAGCTGTTGAGGATTTGAAAAGTATTATTTCAAATACATCTTACAATGAAGTGTCGACAAGCCTCATGCCTCACATGAACTCTTTCATCAGCTTTCTCAGTAATCTTCTGGATGATTCCAACTTCAAAATTATCAATGTCACTTTGGAGATATTCCTTTGCTTAGTGGAGAAGCTGGACAAAAGTACCAAGAACTTTGTCAGACCCCTTGTATCAGCTCTGTTGAAGCGAATGGGGGACAACAAATTTGTGATCAGGCAAATTGTTATGAATATCGTGAAACAAATGATGAAGAATTCTTCCCCTCAAGCTGTCATCACAGTTCTTGAAGACAACCTCCAACACAGGAATTCTCGTGTCAGACAAGAGACTATAAACTTTATTATAGCTGCTCTGTTGACATTTCCCAGGTATGAATTTGATCTTCCTCGGATTTGCAATGTGGTTGGGCCAACTTTGACAGATGTGAAAAGAGCAGTTCGCCAAGCAGCCCTTGAATGTTTTGCAATGTTGGCTCAGGTCATGGGCGTTGGTCAGCTGGGGCCGTTGGTGTCTGCCGTAGACCAAGTGGAGCTCAGCACAGACGGGGAAGGACTGATGGCGGCTGTGCAAGCCCGCCTGGCAAGGAAGCAGTTACCGAGGCTGACGTCTGAGGGCCTGGTGGAGTACGCCACACAAACCCCATCCTCAGCCACGGTGCGGTCCTCAACCATCCAGAGTGCAGACACGGAGTGGATCATGGCGGTGGGTGCGGGGATGTCTGGCACTGCCCGCACATCGCGGTCGGATGTTCTCGAGCTGGAGTCGGTAACTACGTCGGCTCGCTCCACACCCATGGTGGGCTCCGACGTCTCGGCTCCTACTCCTGCTCCGAGGAGGTTCATGAGTGCCGGGAGAGGGAGGAACAAACTGCCCTGGGAGGAGGACAGAGACGACCGAACGCGAGCCTACAACGAGCTGCCAAACTCCGCGCCCACTCAGGTAATGACACTACTCTCTGTGTTATATGACACTACTCTGTGTGTCATCTGACGAGACAGTGTGTGTTTTTTAGACGTGACTGTTCCTTTGCCCTGGTTAGTTCCCTGTGTGGTGTATAATCTCCATTATCCTGGGTATTTGTACTTGTTTTCTGCATTAACCCATTGCACCCGCGCTACGAGTATACTCGTAACTGCTGCGCGCTTCCGTCCACCGAGCTACCACAGTATTTGTAGCAAAATACCAGTCCAGAAAATTGAGTCCGAACCACTTGTCCAGGTTTCTATTGAAAGTAACAGGTCGCTTACCTTGTAGCTTGTAAAAAAATTTCTAGCTTTTTTAAATCCAGTTTTTCGCAAAGTACGAGTTAGTTTTGTAGTGTCACCGCAAATCTTGGCAAGAAAGCGAGCACTGAAATCTTCGACGAGAAGAAAAAGAAAAACCACAAAAAACCCCCCCAACAAAAACCAACAACAGTGCCACGACTATTTTTGTGTTTGTTAAAATACATGAATCATGTTTTTAGTATTGTTTTAGGAATTATAAGCGGCAGAGAAAATGAAAGTAGATCTAAATCTAGAAAAATAAGCCTATCAGATTGATTTTAGTGTCTCGAAAGCTTAAAAAAAAAGCTAGATCTAGACCATAGATTTTAAATAATTTGCTATGGGTAAATCGAGTGCCAATGAGTCAAAGTCAGTCGAAGAATATAGTTTTCTCTGCTTTTCCCTTCCTCTTTCTCTTTTATGATATTAAAAGAACATTAAAAGTAAAATCTAAGCGACATTTCATATTGATAGCTTAAATAGTTTGGGCACAATGCGTGTCTAAGGTTAGTGTGTCGAGTTCAGACCAGTTTTTTTTCCCCGGCTCGGGGCAAGCCAGGTGGACGCAGGTGCAGTGCCCGCTGCAACGTAGGGTGAATTGGGTTAACAAAAGGTGTGTCGTGTATTCTTATTCTGATGAGCTCTGTACTAGTCCTATGGGGAATGTATTTATTGTCCCTCGCTCACTATATATTATATTATGGTATTGATTGGCTTTCTGAGATGTGCACTGTGGGACTTAATAGATCACACCATCTACACATTTTTCCTATAACTGGTTTAGACTTTGGCGTAACTGGTTTAGACTTTGGCGTAACTGGTGTAGACTTTGGCGTAACTGAGCTTGTCAGTAGGTACCAGAAACTAAATTTTCAAACTAGCTGTATGCCAAATTTATCTGTTCCATTTGAAAGGCCTATATCCACTGAGCATTT
>NW_004798218.1:152261-154192 GCF_000002075.1 Aplysia californica | reverse complement strand
TCACTGGTCACAAACTGTGTACACCTTCCAAGTGCTATCCCAACCTCTGTGAGAATGGTGTGGCCACCAGTGCTGGCATCTCTGATCATCTCATGAGAGGACCACTGTTTGACCAATTAGATGACATCTCATGATAGGACCACTGTTTGACCAATTAGATGACATCTCATGAGAGGACCACTGTTTGACCAATTAGATGACATCTCATTTATAGACCACTGTTCTGACAGGTTTCTGTCTGGATAGGGTTTGGGCTTGCAGATCGACCGTGCATAATTTTGGGCTCATACTAAAAAGGAAGAGCTAGCAAGTTTAAATCTTGGATTAACTACCAATTTTCTTTATGATTTTGGTTTCTTATTTTAATTGCTTCTGTTTCTTTTGTTGTCTGCATGCTGTTATGAGGTGGAAGGGCCAGACATTGTCACTTTTGTTGTCTTCTGATAATTGCTTTGTTTGAGTTGGAAAAGTTTGCTTTGATGAAAACTAAACAATTTCCAACAAAGGTTTTATGCTCTTTTTATGAGTTTGTGGTAGACAGAATATTTTCTCTTCTCCCCTTTTAAACATGATTATGATGTATCTTGAAAAGGTTCAAAGAACTGTCCGATCTGCTCGAGTGGTGGTGAGTGTTGATAGACCAGACTTAGTTAGTCGCCTTTTTGTTTGTCTATATCTTAGGGGGGGAAAATCCAGTTCTAGTAGTGTGCTTATATTAGAGTAGTCTTTTTCAAATCTTTCTTCTCAGTTGTAAAGTGGTTACAACTTACTCATTTTGTTACTTGTAGATGCTATAACTGGCTCTTTTGAGTAACCCTAGACTATATATATATATATATATATATATATATAATAATAATATATTATATATATATAAACCCCATTATACTGCCTACCTTGGGATGAGCGTGAAGTTGGGGGCATAGCGGGGCTGGCGGTACAAACACGGATTGCCGTGTTGACTAGTGGTAAACTGGTAAATATTAGCGACAATTTAACTGTAGCCAGTTTTGACTCATCTTGCAATATATTTGTCTTGTGTGACTGCAATGTGGAGGGAACAAACAAAGCAAAAACCACGTACATGTACATGTACAGCTCCAGCTGAACTTTATGTACGTTCAATTTGAAAATTTATGCGGGATCAGAAGCTGAGCCTTATATAAATGTGTCCGGGATCTTGTGCAGGCATAGTGTTTTATTACTCCCTGATACTCGCCAGTCCTGGTGTACCTCCTTCATGTACAGTACAGTGTCAGTCCTGGTGTACCTCCTTCATGTACAGTACAGCGTCAGTCCTGGTGTACCTCCTTCATGTACAGTACAGCGTCAGTCCTGGTGTACCTCCTTCATGTACAGTGTCAGTCCTGGTGTACCTCCTTCATGTACAGCGTCAGTCCTGGTGTACCTCCTTCATGTACAGTGTCAGTCCTGGTGTACCTCCTTCATGTACAGCGTCAGTCCTGGTGTACCTCCTTCATGTACAGCGTCAGTCCACACAAAATAAAAGCCCTGTGGGCGCCCACCAGCCTTTTGGTCATCGGGTTGAGATCTGGCCTCACCAGATATTTTCAAGTTTGCAGACAGGCCAAGATGGCGCAGTTCTTTTGTAGTTTTTTAAGCCACTTAAAAATTTTATTCCAATTTCAGAAATAAAATACTATAAGCCAAAGCATAAACGCAATAGCATTTTCAGAATCAGAGCAAATCGGTAACAAACGCTAAAGTGCTTTTCCCAAGGACACAACATTGGGTCCCGGATAGGATTTGAATCCACGACCTTACGGTTGCGAGTTTGAGAGAGTTTATCAAGCAGCCAACGAGTGGGTGCTATGTGATGTGTGTGGCCCTGGTGCCCACTTGGCTGGCAGTACAGCAGAGAAAATATACAAAACCTGGCGGTAAATGGGGATGACAGTATAATGGGGGGG
>NW_004798218.1:141935-152161 GCF_000002075.1 Aplysia californica | reverse complement strand
GGGGGGGGGGATATAAGGAGGTTTGACTCTGTGTGTGTGTGTGTGTGTATGTATATGATACTAGCTGGGCCACCTTTCGATGAAAGGAATGATCGGTGCATTAACATCAACTGAAAATCATTGGTAAAAAAAACAACAACATGAGGCGAGATGTATACGGGTCGCACACTTAAAATAATGCTCAGTATTGTGCGACAATGCACGATAGCATCGAACGGAAGTACTACTTGGAATAAACAAACCTGGCGGATTTTCTAAAATTACAGAGACAGAAGCGTCGGCCTACAAAAGCGATTGGCGAAATAAAGAAATTTAGCTTTTTGCAGCAAAACTGTCTCAAAACTGAAAAAACGAAGGGCATCATGATATGGAGAATTATATTTTAAAGAATCTTTTTGTGAAAAGCGCATGTCGATCGATGCAGACATTAAAAAGCCTTATGAATAGCAAAATTCGGCTGCCACAAATAGATAATAGATAAGGTAATACTTTTTATTGCTCCTGAAGGAAATTTTTCTTGGCTGTACAGGAACGGAAAAAGGCATGCAGGTACATAAAAATTTAAATTTGATATATTTCTCTAAAGAAAAGTAATGTCGACAAATGTACATATCACATGCATGAATATAAATACAAGACCTTTACAGTTATGATACATACTTGAAAAAGCAATACACATTGATGTTGATTCTGACAGTAGCCTTATTTATACTAGATGGAAAAAAACACTTTTTTGGGGGTATTTTTCTTTCTTTGGGGTTAGATGCAAAAATATCTTTTAATTTCACCCTGCAATTCCCAGCCCAGTAGCAAATAAATACAAAAACGCTTTCAATCATAGAGTGGTATAAAAGGGACATAAATCTTATTATCAACACGAAAACTTCTTAATTTCCTTGAAATTAAAAGGAACATATATTTTTATGTCACGCTCCAGAATGTTGTAGTCGTAGTGAGTCGTGTCTCTACGCCACACACGGACACAGCCATTCGCTGGATCCACGCAGAACCTGCTTTTATCACTGAAGAGGACTCTCCTCTACTGTGTGTTCCACCAGTTGACATGCACCTGCGCCCACTGTAGCCGTTGCTGTGGATGCCTTGGTGTTAGGACAGCTCCCTGGTAAGGACGCCTGCAGTGAAGACCAGCAGTCACTAACCTCCGTGGCACGGTCCAGCGGCTAAGTTGGCTTCCAGTCGTTCCCATGGTTGTTCTGGCAGTCTCTGCAGCCGGCAGAAGTGGATTGCGACGGTACCGCCGAACGATGACACGATCATGGGCCGGAGTTGTCGCCCTTGGTCTTCTGCTTCTTGTTCGATCTGCTGTGGTCGCTGTCGCTTGTAATCGGTTCCGAAGGTGATGAATGGTGCTTGGGTGGACTCCAAAAACCTGGGACACCTGGACAGCTCTTTCTCTGTTTTCCCATGATAACCTTGATTGTCTGTAGCTCGTCTATTTCGATATGAATGCAACATTTCAAGGCACGGATTTTATGGACATACGCCCAGAACTGAGTGAGCATGAACTCACCACTGACAAGTTGCAAGTGTGTCTCAGTGGTGAGTGATGACTCGTGAGTTGTGTATTGCTTACGCAGCCAATGACATCTTTGTGACGCTCAAAAATGCCCAATCAAGACGCTTGAGGCAAGTGTTGAGTGATATGAGTTCACATCACACAACTATGAATTCAGCATTGGGCGATTACAACAACATAAACAATTGGCGTTTTTTTTGCATCTCACTATATATATAGCTTTTGCATCATTTCCTGGATTTGTTGTTGGCGTTGGTCGTCATTGTTGTTGGTCGTCATTGGTCGTCATTGTTGTATGGCAAAATTGGAGGTTTTCAAGGGAAGCAAAACAAACTTTTCTTTTTGTGTAGAACATTGTTGGACCAGATGGTGACATTGTTGGACCAGATGGTGACATTGTTGGACCAGATGGTGACATTGTTGGACCAGATGGTGACATTGTTGGACCAGATGGTGACATTGTTGGACCAGATGGTGACATTGTTGGACCAGATGGTGACATTGTTGGACCAGATGGTGACATTGTTGGACCAGATGGTGAATTTGTCCAAATCTGTTGCTATTTTGTTGGTGTGCCTCGTCTAACTCCACAACCTACTGGATTTTCTTTTTTTTTCTTCTAAATTTTACCATATTACAATATGTTTAACAACGCTGGCAATTTAGTTGTGCTAGTTTGGACACTTTGTTATACCCAGCTCTCCACTAGCCTCATGAACAAGTATCTTCTGTACCCAACTCTTCATTAACCTCATGAACAAGTATCTTCTGTACCCAACTCTTCATTAACCTCATGAACAAGTATCTTCTGTACCCAACTCTTCATTAACCTCATGAACAAGTATCTTATGTACCCAACTCTCCACTAGCCTCATGAACAAGTATCTTCTGTACCCAACTCTTCATTAACCTCATGAACAAGTATCTTCTGTACCCAACTCTTCATTAACCTCATGAACAAGTATCTTCTGTACCCAACTCTTCATTAACCTCATGAACAAGTTTCTTCTGTACCCAACTCTTCATTAACCTCATGAACAAGTATCTTCTGTACCCAGCTCTCCACTAGCCTCATGAACAAGTATCTTCTGTACCCAACTCTCCACTAGCCTCATGAACAAGTATCTTCTGTACCCAACTCTTCATTAACCTCATGAACAAGTATCTTCTGTACCCAACTCTTCATTAACCTCATGAACAAGTATCTTCTGTACCCAACTCTTCATTAACCTCATGAACAAGTATCTTCTGTACCCAACTCTTCATTAACCTCATGAACAAGTAATGGTGGTAGAAAAACTCACAAAGTTGTTTTTTTTCTGCTTCTTATGTGTTGTTTTCTCCCTAACAGTAATGTACATCCTCCAGTTTAACCTTGTTGTCGTAGCCATGTGCTATCTGAAGCTTCCAGGTCTCGGTGTACAAAGTGTACAACGTATACAAAGTGTACAGAGTGTACAAAGTGTACAACGTATACAAAGTGTACAACGTATACAAAGTGTACAACGTATACAAAGTGTACAGAGTGTACAAAGTGTACAACGTATACAAAGTGTACAACGTATACAAAGTGTACAACGTATACAAAGTGTACAGAGTGTACAAAGTGTACAGAATACAAAATATACAAAGTGTACAACGTATACAAAGTGTACAACGTATACAAAGTGTACAGAGTGTACAAAGTGTACAGAATACAAAATATACAAAGTGTACAAATTACGTGAAGTATACAGTGTACAAATTGTGCAAAGTATGCTGTGTACAAAATGCACAAATTGTACAAAGTATACAGAGTGTACACAATGTTTAAAGTGTACAAATATAATTTACAAAGTATACAGTGTGCAAAGTATTCAGTGTACAAAATGCACGAAGTGCCTACTGTTGTAAGACAAGAGACTTTACTTCCTCTAGAACGAGCCTGTAGAAATCTCGCTAGGCTGACTGCCTGAACATTCGAGAGATGTCGCAAGAGTTTGGTGACAAGAAACGCCATAAACAGACAGTTTTAAATGGATTTGAAAAATAAAACCCCTAAACTTACATACATTTAAGAAGGCCCACCATAATTCTACATCTCATCATAGTCTCTGTGAACATTTCTTTTTCTAACGGCTCACCTTGAACATTGACCTTTGTGGGGGAACCTTCCAAAGACTGCAAGGAAAGTGATGACTTGTCTTTATTGTGAGCAAAGACAGCAAGAAAAATGATAATATAATTTATCTTTATTGTGAGCAAAGACAGCAAGAAAAATGATAATATAATTTATCTTTATTGTGAACAAAGACTGCAAGAAAAGTGATAACTTGTCTTTATTGTGAGCAAAGACTGCAAGAATAGTGATAGTCTTTGCAAGAAAAGTGATCACTTGTCTTTATTGTGAGCATTTCCACGTGACTTTTGGGACATCTCTCGTACATTTAGTTTATTCAGCGTGTTGCCTTTGATCTGTCACTGTTTAGGTTTCCCTTTGGTTTTCCTTTTTGACTAACATTTTTGTTTTGACTCATTTGCTCGTGTGTGTGTGTGTGTGTGTGTGTGTGTGTATGTGTGTGTGTGTGTGTGTGTGTGAGTGTGTGTGTGTGTGTGTGTGTGTGTGTGTGTGTGTGTGTGTGTGAGAAGAGAGAGAGAGAGACAGACAGTCTCCCACTGTTTTTTCTTTGAGTCTCCCACTGTCTTTGTGCTGGGTTGTTTCAGTTTTAATAGCTGCAGATGGCTGTTTTCTGTTAGAATTGCCTGGTAAACATTTAGTTAACTTTGCGGGTTTTACAAAAAAATTTTAATTTTTGTTATTGATATAATATATAGGCTGACAATAAAAGCTCTTTGCCACTTATCAAATTATGTGAATATGCTTGTTCTTTTTTTGTATTCCCCTTGTGTCCCCCACAGACAGTCACTTACCTCCCCTTGTGTCCCCCACAGACAGTCACTTACCTCCCCTTGTGTGCCTTGTGTCCCCCACAATCACTTACCTCCCCTTGTGTCCCCCACAGACAGTCACTTACTCCCCTTGTGTCCCCCACAGACAGTCACTTATCTCCCCTTGTGTCCCCCACAGACAGTCACTTACCTCCCCTTGTGTCCCCCACAGGCTGTGTCCCAACATGAGGATGCCCCGCCCAGACCTCGACAGATGTGGGTGGCAGATGGGGAGCAGACCCCGCCCCCTCCACCCCCCGCGCCCCGCCCCGCCGACCGTCAGCCGCCCAAACGACGGACCACAGTCATGGGCATCACCTCCCCTGAGGACATGGACACTTCCGGTTAGTTTATACCTCTCTACACTACCATCTCTCTCTCCATGGACACTTTGTGTTAGTTTATACCCCTGTACACTACAATCTCCCCCACCAGTCCCCAATTTTTGTACTAAATCAACAATTTTTCCTTGTCCATTGTGAATGCCAGCAACTGTAATGTCACACAGCAAACATCTTTTTTGGTCCCTTTTGGAAGTTATGATGGATGTTGGCACAGCGGCCTCTCTGGTGTCCCGGTCAAGCACTTAGTCCTGGCACACACTCACAACTGGAGTTTGATTGTCCTTGGGGGGGGGGGGAGGAGTTTTCTCCAGCTTCTGGCTCTCTCTGCCAGGACCTTGTATCCCTCTGTCCGGAGTGTCCCCAACTGGCAGGGTGAAAGCTGCCCAAAAAACACTTGGCAAGGCAAAACTCATTCATATGTATCTGTATCATTTGGCCAAGGAGGACAATACAAAGGGAGAAAGAGTGGAGGGGGTGGAGTGGTGGGAGAGAGTATCATTATTGATAGGGAAGCATTAACTCCCAGCTGTTCATGCAGTACTAAATAGTATAGATATATACCATGGCCTGTGGTGTGGTATTTCGCACGTAAAATACGTTTACTTTTATAAAGAAAGGTTTTGTAAGGTATTTTTATCAAATGAAAATGACTAAAAAGACTAAAAAATATAAAATAGATATTAAAATTGATGGTTTTATTATAAAACTCTCGCTTTGAAATGTCCAGTTTTGAGGGCAATAACCGAAAATTTGTAGAATGCACAAGAACAAGAACTGCCCTCGTTTCTTTTCTTTTTTTTTCTTCAACAGAATGAAGTGTCTTTGACACATTACATGCAGAATTGAATGTACCTTCTCATCAGACTAATGTAAACTCTAAATTGTAAAAAAATGTTTCTCTTCTTTTAGTTGTTGGTTCCGTCGGATTTCTGTTTCTGCATCTATTTTTTGTAACACGTTAAATATGTCACGCCTCAAGAAAGCTTGACAAGTATGAAATCTTTTGGCTTGGTCTGATAGACTCTAATTCCCTTTCTATTGGTATATGATATGTCGATCGGGAACAGATAGATTATTGCAGGAGGCTTGAGAGCAAAATGTCATGATATGAAATGTCCAGATTCAAGGGCAAAAACTAGGAATTGTTGGATGGACTAGAATGGCTCTCATTTCTCTATTTTCTGACAGAATGGTGTATCTTTGACACATAATATGCAGAACTGAATGCATGTTTCCATGAAATAATTGTAAACTCTTTAATTCTCAAACACGTTTTCCCCTTCTTTGTGACTGTTAGAAAAGTGTGATTTCTGCTTTTGTTTCTATTTTTAGTAATAAGAAAAAAAAGGTCCCACTTCAAGACAGCTTGACAAAACTTAAATTTACTGGCTAGGTCTGAAAGACCATTCAATTCCCTTCCCATTGATAAATAATATCCAGATAGACAGATTATTGCATGAGGCTTGAAGGTATGGAAGACCCCTGAAACATAAATAAAAAAGCCAAAATAGGCCAAACTACTGGGAGTTTAAAACCGAAATGCCTCCTCTGTGAAAAACGGAAATGGCTCCCCTGTGAAAAACAGAAATGGCTCCCCTGTGAAAAACGGAAATGGCTCCCCTGTGAATGCACCGGGAAGGGTGTTCAATATAGGTAATGAGGACACGCCACAGAGAGCAGCCCGGAAATGGACACACTTCGGAGTACAGACAGGTTTCGGAGTCTAGACTAATCACTAGGCATGGGATGCCACAATATTTATTCACACCTTGGGATCTCACACGCTGTAGACCTACCCTGTAGACCTACCCTGTAGATCTGAGTGTCAGACCTCCCAATAGTAAAGACGTACAGTAGATCTGTCAGACCTCCCAATAGAAAAGACGTACAGTAGATCTGTCAGACCTCACAATAGAAAAGACGTACAGTAGATCTGTCAGACCTCACAATTCAAAACACGGGCGCCGCTAACATTTAGGTCATTGGGCTGACACCTGGCCACGCTAGATAGTCTGGCAGGCCGAGTTGGCACCGTTCATTTGAAGTTTCTCTAGGCGACTTAAAAACTTCATTTTGATTGTTAAAAAAATCCATATTAGCCAAAACCCTGAAATAGTCACATTTTTCCAACTGAAGGAAAACCAGGAGAAAATGGACAAGTGCTAGAAATAGGCCAGGCTCGCAGAGAATGTATGGGGGAAGAGATTATCAGGCAGCCACTGTGTTGGTGCTGTGCGCTGTGTGTAGCGTGTACCCGTGCTCTGTCTGTAGTGTGTACCCGTGCTCTGTGTGTAGTGTGTACCCATGTGCTGTGTGTAGTGTGTACCCGAGCGCTGTCTGTAGTGTGTACCCATGTGCTGTGTGTAGTATGTACCCATGCTCTGTCTGTAGTATGTACCCATGCTCTGTCTGTAGTGTGTACCCATGCTCTGTGTGTAGTGTGTACCCATGCTCTGTCTGTAGTATGTACCCGTGCTCTGTCAGTAGTATGTACCCCTGCTCTGTCTGTAGTATGTACCCGTGCGCTGTATGTAGTGTGTACCCGTGCTCTGTATGTAGTGTGTACCCGTGCGCTGTATTTAGTGTGTACCCATGCGCTGTATGTATTGTGTACTCGTGCGCTGTATGTATTGTGTACCTGTGCGCTGTATGTATTGTGTACCCGTGCGCTGTATGTAGTGTGTACCCGTGCGCTGTATGTAGTGTGTACCCATGCGCTGTATGTATTGTGTACCCGTGCGCTGTATGTATTGTGTACCCGTGCGCTGTATGTAGTGTGTACCCGTGCGCTGTATGTAGTGTGTACCCGTGCGCTGTATGTATTGTGTGTACCCGTGCGCTGTATGTAGTGTGTACCCGTGCGCTGTATGTATTGTGTACCCGTGCGCTGTATGTAGTGTGTACTAGGCCGGGGCAAGATCGGCGGCAAAAAGACTCGAGGCCTCGATTCCAAAGCAGAAAAAGAATAGAGGAATCGAGTCCGAGTTTCGAGTTTGGAAGCTGGTTCAAGTGGGCCTGGCTGTTTGGAGGCCATAACTTGAACACTGCTAAAAATAGTTTTTAAACTCGAGGCTTGAGTCTCGAGTTTGACAGACATGGCTGGCTAAGCCCTCGCGCGTGCCGAGACAAGTTGACTTTCACGCATTTGTGTGTGTGTGTGTGTGTGTGTGTGTGTGTGTGTGTGTGTGTGTGTGTGTGTGTGTGTGTGTGTGTGTGTGTGTGTGTGTGTGTGTGTGTGTGTGGAGTTGAGTGTTGTAGGTAGGCTTGTAGGGTTGCGTCCCTTCTATCACACTTGCCAATGAAGGTGTGTATATGTATGTGTGTGTGTGTGTGTGTGTGTGTGTGTTTTTGTGTATGTGTGTGTGTGTGTGTGTGTGTGTGTGTGTGTGTGTGTGTGTGTGTGTGTTGCCTCCCTTCTATCACTCTTGCCAATGCGTGGGGCTCAGGCTTCTTCTCTCTTGCACCCTTTGCTTCCTGATATGTCAAAGCATGCTTTGATGACAAATGTTTTGTTATTGTCGACGTTGTGTTGTTGTATGCCAAAACAGTTTTACAAATCATACAAACAACTTTGTTTTTCTGCTTATAAGTGGGTGGTTGGCGGGTGCTCTGGTGTGGTTTGCTCCTTCTTTCCCATCTAACTTCCATCGTCTTTTTCTCCTCTTCGTCTTTTTTATGTTTGTTACTCTCTTCTAACACCTCTAATCTGCTGGCGCTCATATGACCTTATGCAGTTGCGAGCGCCGTGAAACCTCTACTAAAACTAAACTGAACTGCTTATAAAAAAAAGTCCTGGGCTAGAGATCGACGTCGAGACATGACTCATTGATATCAACTCAAAACACACAATATGATTTACAAAAGAATACGTGTACAGTGAAAATGAAAGTGCAGTGAAATTCCAAAGCAAGCGTTCAGTGTTCAAGACAAAAGAAAGAGGAAAAGGAAGTGAATGATTTAATTTGGGATGGGCGGGGGTGGGGCAACAAGATTCCAAGTACATGGAGCAGTTGCCTATGTGCGGCGTGGTACTGGGCTACACGGTAGACACGACAAGTAGGCCTAGGCCTAGTTTACCATTCACTCATAGCGGGGAAGAGGAAGGTGGGGTAGGGTGGGGGGTTGCGTGAGACAATTGATAGTGACTGACTGGCTGTTTCTTGCCCCTATCTCACTAGGCCTATGACAGTTCGTCCCAGGACGGACCCGTCTGACGTTTGAAACCTTTGAACTGGAGAGTGTGATGTACCGCACCACCGCACCTATTATTGAGACAGGACATTTTTGTTGCATTGAGTCCCCAGCAGTTGTGAATTGCTACAACATTGGTGGGACAGGATGACCTAATACTGTTTTCTCTTTCTCTTTTTTCTAATACGAAGCAACAGAGCACAGGCACATGCAACCTCGATTCATCTACCTTGAAGACACAGTCTTGAATCTACATGTATCAAGGCCTAGTGCACGCCAAATTCAAATAGTGAAAAGAAACCCAAAACATAAGTAAACAAAACTCACAAAAAATAATTTAATTTGGTAATCGGGCATTAAATTCCCCACGTAATTTTTTGCTGATTTTGGGTTGCGGATCACGAAAATCTTATTATTTCTTAAATTTGGCCAATATTTACGAAATGTTTGAAATGCATTTTAAACTCCGCCTAGGCCAACATCAAAGAAGCCGCCTTATGCGCCGGATCAGTCCTGTCCTTGTGCGGTGTCTGTTTTGAAGTGAAAAACTCGACTGTGGGACAGGACAACCCTAGGTCTGTCCCACGACAGGACTGTACTAGTGGGGTAGAGATTTAGATCCTTGCCTCCATTCTCGGAGTCTAGGTTTGGAACCAGGCTAAAAAAAAGGAGACAGGAAGCATTGACCCTGGGCGGACTTGAAGCTTTGAGTCTGTGAACGAGATCGATTCTTTGAGTCCTCATTTGGACTCGAAAGAATCGATCCCAGAGTTGATCTTGCCCTGGCCTAGTGTGTACCCGTGCGGTGTGTGTAGTGTGTACCCATGCACTGTGCTGTGTGTAGTGTACCCGTGCGCTGTCTGTAGTGTATACCCGTGCGCTGCGCTGTGTGTAGTGTGTACCCGTGCGCTGTGTGTAGTGTGTACCCGTGCACTGCGCTGTGTGTACTGTGTACCCGTGCGCTGTATGTAGTATGTACCCGTGTGGTGTGTGTAGTGTGTACTTGTGTGCTGTTTGTAGTGTGTACCCCTGGCGGTACAGCGGGACAAATCTACATTAGTTTAATCAGTACCGTACAACTCGGACAGGCGGCGGATGGCGGTGTTGAGGCACAAATGCTCTGTCTATATATTATAAACGTTCCTTTTTGTACTTGAGCAAAACATGGCTGTAAGCGGGGCGGGAGGGGGGTGTGACGGGGCGGGTCTGACTGTAGCTTAATGCGG
>NW_004798218.1:138819-140959 GCF_000002075.1 Aplysia californica | reverse complement strand
GAGAGAGAGAGAGAGAGAGAGAGAGAGAGAGAGAGTAGCTTAATGCCATCACATTAGAGCGTACCAGCAACTTGAGTCAGCTTTTTTAAGGAAAATCTTCTCTCCTGTTACCAAGAGAAATGACCAAGCTGTACTACATGTACTGGAATAGGTCTTAGGGGGGCCAGTGCTGTGTCATGTTGATCAAACTATGTCCATTCATCAGGCAGATCATTTTAAAAATTCTCTTCAAATTTTATAATCCATAGAAAATAGTTACGGATTAACGTGCCAAATCCATTTCAATTTTATAATCAATACAAAATAATTTCCAATTTAAGATTCTCACTCAAAGATCAAACTCAAACACATTGTGATTATGCGCATTTTTTTCCTTTTAGAAATAAGGTGAGGGTCATCCCATACTCACTTTTTAAAACAAAGTTCTAGAATTAAAAATGTAAAAATGAATTTAAAGAGGAGCGAAAGGAGGGGAAAATGGTAGCTGGAGGGAATGTGGGTGACATAACGAACCTCAAAAGATAAGTATCAGGTTTAACAGCAGATTTCATCAAGAATGTAACTCCTCTAATCTTCGCCACTTATATGACCTAATTGTGTTGCAAGTGCTGTAAAACTCTTTACTAAAACGAAAGCAACCCCCCCTTCTCCCCCTCACCCGTCTCCCCCTCACCCTTCTCCCAAACAAAGGGTCAACTTTTGTCCTCGAGTAGCTTTGTCATCACATGCAAAAGAACCATCTATCTGTTAGAGCCATTCCAGTCTGCCTATCGAGCTTACCACAGCACAGACACAGCACGTCTTCAAGTCATCAAGGACATGCTTACTGACTGTGATTCAGGAAAAATTGTTTTGCTGAGCCTTTTAGATCTATCAGCAGCTTTTGACACAATTGACCATCATATTTTATTGAGGCGATTGGAAGTATCTTTGGAATATCCGAGACTGCCCTTAACTGGTTTTGTTCTTACATGTCAAATGAATACCAATCTGTTGCTATTAAAGGGCTTACGTCATCAGATCATGCTCTTATGTACGGGTCCCCCAGGGCTCAGTCCTCGGCCCAGTTTTGTTCACCATTTCTACTCAACCACATGTCAAGGAAATAGTTCAGTAGGACTTCAAGTATCACTTCTATGCTGATGATGCCCAAATTTATGGTTCAACGTTAACCAAGTGAAACGAACTTGTCCATCGTGCTGAAAATTGTATTGCCTCAGTGAAAAACTGGGTGAGCAAAAACAAATTGATGTTGAATAATGATAAAACAGAAGTCATTGTGGCAGGCAGTGCAAAGTCTGTTCATGAGGTTGACCACGATCACGTGGCAATTGGTGATACAGAAGTTGCATTTTCAAGAAAAGTTAAGAATCTTGGCATGTATTTTGATTTCAGTTTGTCAGTGTTGGCTGAGGTAAATCATCTGATCAGCTGCATGTATGTAGAAAGGAAAAAATCAATAAAGTACATGTACGTGCTCTAATCAATACAAAGTATACTGCTTTACTAGTAACTAGCTTAGTTTTATCAAGACTTGATATTGTAACTCCTTGTTATCAGGAAAATCACTGGAGAAACTATAAAGACTTCAAACTGTCTAAAACAATGCTGCACGTTTAGCTTTACAGAAAAGAAAGCGAGACTCTGCTAAACTTCTTTTACTTTTACAAACATTGCATTGGCTTCGTGTTGAGAAAAGATTTATGTACAAGTTGGCCACTCTATGTCACACATGCTTGAATAATAATGCACCATCATATTTATAAAATCTGTTGAGACTGTACATTCCAACTCGCAGTCATCAGCTGACAAAAAGACATTTCTTTTACCATCTATGAAACTTAAAACAATGGGTGAAAGGGCATTTGAATACCAAGGCCCCAAGATCTGGAATGCTTTACCAAGTACTTTAAGAGAGATCAAATCTCTTGATTCATTCAAATGTCAGCTGAAGTCATTTCTGTATTTAAACTAATCAGATGAATATTTGGAGTGATTTTCTTTTGTCAGAACACAACGTTTTATGTTACTGTTGTATGTTGTACTGTATTGTAAAGTGCTCAGAGCCCGTGTACTTAAATTGGGGTTGAGCGCTATATAAATGTCATTTATTATTATTATTACTTTTATTATTGTTATA
>NW_004798218.1:134937-136221 GCF_000002075.1 Aplysia californica | reverse complement strand
TAACAATATGGGCACTTTTCTGACATGTAGTAGAAAAACAAACAGATCCCTTTATTCCTAACTTTTGCACAACATGAAAGAGCATTGCCTATTTTACTTTTTCTTATCTCACTAACAGTAACAGCTGAACATCTGAGTGGAGACTTTAGATCTAAGTGGAAGCAGAAGAACAATTCTGGCAGGATAGTACAGTATGTTCCTGGCAAATGTGACAGTGACAACTGGTGCATGTTGCTTTTGTTTTTGTTTCTCTTTGAGGGGCACAGTGCACACCTCTTCTGTGTCTTTGCAGGAGCAGCTCTTTCATCCATCCTTGCTTGCTTTGGTGGTTTTGAACCTGATGCTGTTGACTGCGGTGTGGGTTGAAGAGACTTCAGCACGACAGAAATGTTCTCTTTCACACCTTTCTGCAATGTAGGCACAGTTGCACGTCGAACAATATGGGCATGTGCCAGAGGTCGGCCAACATCCGCGTTGAAACTTTGCCTGCATTCCTCATCTGAGAGAGTGTCTGCAGGATATTTCTCCCTAAAGACCACCCTGGAAGCAATTGATGACAAATCCATCAATTGAAAAACACAACCAAAGGCCTTCGCTTTGACAAGGCGTGGGCCATTTGGTCCATAGCGTCGACCCCTCCTTTTGTTTTGTTATAGTCCAGCATTATGTCAGGCTTTTTGGTCTCAGGGCAAATTTCTGGCTTCCTGTGCATTGTGCTAAGAAGCACGACATCCTTGGTCCTCTAACTCTGGAACGATATCAGATTGGTCTCGTACCTGAACAGGAACTTTGAGTCACCTGGGGGAAGAGCTTTCTTTGGCGGGAAATCCACAGGAAGGAAGGTTTTGTTTCTTTTTACGGTCCCTATCATTGTGAGTTTCTTCTTTGCTAAAGACTCCGCTAGCTTGGTGTCTGTGAAATAGTTGTCGCAGGTTATGTTACAACCACTGCCTTGGAAGTCCTTTGTCAATGTTTTCACTGTTTTTGCAGCAATGCCCACACATCGCTCAGCTGGTCTGGTAACGGTTGCTTCCTTCATAAGGTATGGGTAACCTCTCAGCGAATAATTTGTCGATGGGTCACAAGCCCAAAAAAACTTAAGTCCATACTTGTCAGGCTTGGGCGGCATGTACTGGATAAAGCTACAGTGGACTCTGAATGGAAGAAAATGTTCGTCCACTGTAACATTTTGTCCTGGCACATAGTGTTTTCCCAAATTCGTCTGGAAAGAGTCCCAAAGATTGTTTTTATGCCAGTTTGGCTAAAATGTAACACCTAACACAA
>NW_004798218.1:126733-130776 GCF_000002075.1 Aplysia californica | reverse complement strand
GTCCACGGGTGGTGTGTCCTAGTGTTGTGTGTCCACGGGTGGTGTGTCCTAGTGTTGTGTGTCCACGGGTGGTGTGTCCTAGTGTTGTGTGTCCACGGGTGGTGTGTTCTAGTGTGGTGTGTCCACGGGTGGTGTGTTCTAGTGTGGTGTGTCCACGGGTGGTGTGTTATAGTGTGGTGTGTTCTAGGCTGGTGTGTCCTAGTATTGAGTGTCCACGGGTGGTGTGTCCTAGTGTTGTGTGTTC
The DNA here is from genome assembly GCF_000002075.1 of Aplysia californica. Lineage (NCBI taxonomy): Eukaryota > Metazoa > Mollusca > Gastropoda > Aplysiida > Aplysiidae > Aplysia > Aplysia californica. The sequence continues at coordinate 130,532 of NW_004798218.1, read as the reverse complement.
TAGGCTGGTGTGTCCTAGTGTTGTGTCCACGGGTGGTGTGTTCTGGTGTTGTGTGTCCACGGGTGGTGTGTTCTAGGCTGGTGTGTCCTAGTGTTGTGTGTCCACGGGTGGTGTGTTCTAGTGTGGTGTGTCCACGGGTGGTGTGTTCTAGTGTTGTGTGTCCACGGGTGGTGTGTTCTAGTGTGGTGTGTCCACGGCTGGTGTGTCCACGGCTGGTGTGTCCTAGTGCTGTGTGTCCACGGGTGGCGTGTTCTAGTGTTGTCTGTCCTAGGCTGGTGTGTTCTTGTGTCGAATTGTGGCGATGTGTCCGTTCTTTATGGATTTGTTTGTGAAAAGTTCACCGATTTGCAGGGACATAGATAGCCACTTTGGTGAACTGTACAGACAATAGATTCTGGTGTTTGCTGTCATGTTGTAGCCCAGTGGCAGCCGACAATGTTTTGGAGGGTCCAGGTTCTGTATGAGCACGCCAGTGATTGTGTAGTGTGTTACAGCACTGAGCATGTGTAATGTGTTACAGCACAGTCGATGTGTGGAGGGAGATACAGGTTTCTGGCAAAGACATTGCACAACACAGCGAGTGTGTGTAGTAGCTTACAACACATCGAGTGTGTGTAGTGGCTTACAACACATCGAGTGTGTGTAGTGGCTTACAACACAGCGAGTGTGTGTAGTGGCTTACAACACAGTGAGTGTGTGTAGTGGCTTACAACACATCGAGTGTGTGTAGTGGCTTACAACACATCGAGTGTGTATACGTGTTATACCATACAGTGAGACGGTGTGCTGGCCGTGACGTCACATGACGGTGTGCTGTGGCTGCTCATGGGTGTCAGTTGTTCACACTCTGGCCCGTCCCTCTTCTCCGACACCTCAGGTACACACTACACACCACAGCTACACACTACACACCGCACACTACACACTACACACCACACCTACACACTACATACCACACTACACACCACAATTACACACCACAACTACACACTACACACCACACACTACACACTGCACACCACAACTACACACTGCACACCACACACTGCACACGACAACTACACCCTACACCCAACACATTGCACACCACACCTACACACCACAACTACACACTGCACACCACAATTACACACTGCACACCACAATTACACACTACACACTGCACACCACAAGTACACACTACACTCCGGGCACTGCACACCACAAGTGCACACTACACACCACACACTACACACCACAAGTGCACACTACACACCACACACTACACACCACAAGTACACACTCCACTCCACTCCACAACTACACACTGCACTCCACAACTACACACTACACTCCACAACTACACACTCCACTCCACTCCACAACTACACACTACACACCACAACTACACACCACACACTACACACAACTACAGACTACACACCACACTCTACACATCACAACTACAAACTACACACCACACACTGCACCCCACTACTACACACCACACACTACACTCCACAACTACACACCACAACTACACACTACACACCACACACCCCTCTCCACAACTACACACTACACACCACACACTCAACAACTACACACTACACACAGCTACAAACCGCACACCACACTCTACACACCACACTCTACACACCACACTCTACACACCACACACTGCAAACCACACACTCAACAACTACACTTTACACTACACAACTACAAACTACACACAACACACTATACACAACTACAAACTACACACCACACTCTACACACCACAACTACAAACTACACACTGCACTCCACAACTGTACACTACACACTCCACTACACACTTCACTCCACAAGTACACACTACACACCACACACTCCACTCCACAACTACACACCACACACTCCACTCCACAACTACACACTACACACCACACACTACAGACCACACACTACACACCACAACTACACACCACACACCATACACTATACCCCACAACTACACACCACACACTCCACTCCACAACTACACACTACACACCACGCACTACACACCACAACTACACACTACACACCACACACTACACACCACAACTACAAACTACACACCACACACTACACACCACAACTACACACCACACACCATACACTATACTCCACAACTACACTCCGCGGGTGGTTGACGGGTGCTCTGGTGTAGTTTGCTTCTTCTTTCCTATGAAACATCTATCGTCCTTATCTCCCCTTCTTCTTTTTTATGTTTGTTGCTCTCTTGTAACACCTCTAATCTTCTGGCGCTCATGTGACCTTATGCAGTTGCGAGCGCCGTATAACCTTTACTGAAACAAACTGCAATCCACAACTACACACCACACACTACACAACACAACACACATTGCACATTACAGGTAGCCAATTTGCGATGGGTGCCGAGAGTAAAATTGTTTTTTTAAATTTCGTTCTATAGTGCTTCCAATCTTCCGTGTTTTTACGGAAAACCGCACATCCCGAAAGTTCCGTATTTGCTGCATCGCGTATACCCCAGCGTTAAAAAAATCGCAACAAAAAACCAAGCTAATAAACAACAGCAACAACAGCAAACATCAACAACACAAATATTACGATAGTTTAGGCCCAGTGGATGGTTGGCAGGTGCTCTTTCTTTCCTATCAAACAACTATCGTCTTTATCTCTCCTTCTTTTTTATGTTTGTTACTCTCTTGTAACACCTCTAATCTTCTGCACTTATATGACCTTATTGCGTTGCAAGTGCCGTAAAACTCTTACTAAAACTAAACTAAGTTAAGGCCCAGCGGTGTTCCGTAGCAAAGACCTTTCCTCCTTTTCCCCTTGGGCAAGCTGGGAGGTGTCCGGGAATTCTCCGCAATAACTGACAAGTTTGGAGGTGTCCGGGAATTCTCCTCAATAACTGACAAGTTTGGAGGTGTCCGGGAATTCTCCGCAATAACTGACAAGTTTGGAGGTGTCCGGGAATTCTCCTCAATAACTGACAAGTTTGGAGGTGTCCGGGAAGTCTCTGCAATATGTTGTATAAGAAACTTGCCAGATTGCGCGTTTCCTGCACCCAACCGTTATCGCTCTTGGTTCTTGCATCCATTATGGGTTGGTCAGCGATAATTTTCACGTGTAAATCGGCCAAAATCTGTCTAGTCACGAGTATTCTTCCTTTTTTTCATTCACCCATTCTATCTGTCATTCACTCATTCTATCTGTCATTCACTCATTCTTTCTGTCATGTCTTCGGCTTTTTGATGCGGTTGGCAAATAATAATATGTGCATTGATCAAGAAAACTGAATTATGAATTAGAAAGAAAATCGTTATCATAATCCCAATCTGTCTAGATATAGAGACATGGCCAGTATGAGGATTCTACTGCCGCAGGATATGGCCGCGCCAGAAGAAAAGCGTGCTAAGATTTTTTTAAAAACCCTAGCTGCGTACCCGAAATAAGTGGACGGGGTGCTCTGAGGGTGCTCTGAGGGATCACAGGCGGAGGCTAGAACCCAGAGGGCCGCGGGATGGGAGAAGTACAGTAAAAAGTAGGCTGTGACATTCGACAATCGAGCGTGTGTTGTGTGTACATGTGTTGTGTACATTTGTACATGTGTTGTGTGTACATGTTTTGTTGTGTGTACATGTGTTGTGTACAACATGTGTACATGTGTTGTGTGTACATGTGTTGTGTACATTTGTACATGTGTTGTGTGTACATGTTTTGTTGTGTGTACATGTGTTGTGTACAACATGTGTACATGTGTTGTGTGTACATGTGTTGTGTACATTTGTACATGTGTTGTGTG
>NW_004798218.1:123172-124550 GCF_000002075.1 Aplysia californica | reverse complement strand
GGGGGGGGCCTGCATTATGTATGGTGGACAGTTAAGGGTGAATCCAGGTCCGGACCCTTTGTTCCCGCCCTCTCACCGTGGCACAAGCGCTATTCCCAGGTGGCCAACTGATGACACCCCTATCCCCCCCTTCCCTCAAACACACACATACACACATACACACTTACACACATACATACACACATACGTACACACACACACAAACACATACACACGCACACACATACACATACACACACATACATACACATATATACACATACACACACATACACACACATACACACACATACACACATACACACATACACACATACACACATACACACATACACACATACACACATACACACACATACACACGCACACACATACACACACATACATACACATATATACACATACACACGCACACACATACACACACACACATACACACAAATAGACACACATGCAAACACACAAATACACACACATGCAAACAGACACACATACACACATATACACACCCCTTGGAGCAGTGCCACTGACTGTAGTGTCTTTAGGCCATTCCCAAGGGGGGGACATTTCTCGTTCAAGCACAGTAGAATTGTAAATGGGCTGATTCATGTCACGCTTATAACTGTGCCTGATCTACAACGGCGAACTGCTGCTTTTTCTTTCCTGATCCTTACTATCAGTCTAAGTCTGATTCCCTGTAAAGACTTCTCTGTTGACACCCACCCCTTGGCGCTCATATGATCTTATGCGGTTGCGAGCGCCGTAAAACTCTACTATAAAAAAAAACAACAACACATATACACACGCATATTGCACTTACACACAAACACACATACACACATGCACACACACATTCACACATATCCACACAAACGCACACGTACACACATACATACACATATACACACAAACACACATACAGACAAACAGACAAACACATACACACATACGCACCAGACACATGCACACTTATACACACTCACCCTCACTCATTCACATACACACATATACACACATGCACAAACATACACATACGCACATACACATACACACACTTACACATACACACATGCACACACATACACACACATGTACACACATGCACATACATACACATACATACACATACACACACATACACACGGACACACACATACACACATACACTCATGTACACGCATATACACACATGTACACACGTACACACATACACACACATACACGCACAGCATCGTCATCATTGCCTTTCTACACCAGGGTATAGGCCACGGACAAACACTTTCTCACCCTGCACCAGGGTATAGGCCACGGACAAACACTTTCTCACCCTGCACCAGGGTATAGGCCACGGACAAACACTTTCTCACCCTGCACCAGG
>NW_004798218.1:118917-120552 GCF_000002075.1 Aplysia californica | reverse complement strand
AGTGCAGTGGCCAGTGGGTGTGTGACTGTCTGTGGGTGTGTGGCTGAGCCAGGGAAAGTCTGAGGTGTCCTGTGTGTGGGCACGGGGAGAGTAGATAGTCGGAGGACAGGACATTGACAGCTCACCTTGTGTCAGTGACGGCTTTCACCTTGTGTCATGTGTCAGTGACAGCTCACCTTGTGTCAGTGACGGCTCACCTTGTGTCAGTGACAGCTCACCTTGTGTCATGTGTCAGTGACGGATCACCTTGTGTCATGTGTCAGTGACGGATCACCTTGTGTCATGTGTCAGTGACGGATCACCTTGTGTCAGTGACGGCTCACCTTGTGTCATGTGTCAGTGACGGCTCACCTTGTGTCATGTGTCTGTGACGGCTCGCCTTGTGTCAGTGACAGCTCACCATGTGTCAGTGACAGCTCACCATGTGTCAGTGACAGCTCACCTTGTGTCAGTGACAGCTCACCTTGTGTCAGTGACGGCTCACTTTGTGTCAGTGACGGCTCACCTTGTGTCAGTGACGGCTCACCATGTGTCAGTGACAGCTCACCATGTGTCAGTGACGGCTCACCATGTGTCAGTGACGGCTCACCCTGTGTCAGTGACAGCTCACCTTGTTTCAGTGGCGGCTCACCTTGTGTCAGTGACGGCTCACCTTGTGTCAGTGACGGTTCACCTTGTGTCATGTGTCAGTGACGGCTCACCTTGTGTCAGTGACGGATCGCCTTGTGTCAGTGACGGATCACCTTGTGTCAGTGACGGATCACCATGTGTCAGTGACGGCTCTCCATGTGTCAGAGACGGCTCACCTTTTGCCACGGATGGTGAATGTGTGAAACATACTTGAAACAAGGAGGGATAGTTTTCAGTGGGCACCGAGGGCTCAGTGTCGAGTTGTTGTGTCGAGTTGTGTCGAGTATAGCTCTGTCCCTGTACTCGGTGGTTTGTGCTGTGTGCTGTGTGTTGTGTGGTATGTGTGTTGTGTGGTATGTGCAGTGTGGTGTGTGGTGTGTGGTATGTGCAGTGTGGTGTGTGGTTGGGGACCAAGTTTCTCCACAACTGGCCGGCAGAGAGCAGCTTGTGACGTAGACAGTAACGTAGACAGTAGACATATCGTCCATTGTCCTGTGACGTAGACATGAGCCTGCCGTCCATCTTCACCGCACCCCAGCTAGTGCCGCAACACCCCCGCCCTCTGACGCCTTCACCAACGCCACCGCACCACCACCACAACCACCACCACAACAACAACCACCACCACAACTACCACCAGCAGCACCCATGTATTGTCCCCAGTCGGGCGATGGAAGAACCTGAGCTATCTACCACCACCAGACTCGAACTCGTGCACTTTGGCAACAAGTGTGTCATTGTGCCTACTATATTGGTGCACATCAAGGGTAAGATAAGCCCTCACACAAACAAACAAACATTAGATTAACCCTCACACAAACAAACACACACATTAGATAAACCTTCACATATAATCACCAGATATAGATCTATACAGTACTGTATTCTCTTGCCAAGAATTTACATTCGTTTTTTCGGAGTATATATGTACAGTACAGCTGAAAATTATACTCAGCGGAGAGTATGGCTATATGTGTTTGTATATATGATATATTTATATATATA
>NW_004798218.1:116851-117727 GCF_000002075.1 Aplysia californica | reverse complement strand
TCCATTCTCAATCTCCCCACACCACACATTCCATTCTCAATCTCCCCCCACCACACATTCCATTCTCAATCTCCCCACACCACACATTCCATTCTCAATCTCCCCCCACCACACATTCCATTCTCAATCTCCCCACACCACACATTCCATTCTCAATCTCCCCACACCACACATTCCATTCATATTCTCCTTCTCCACCATCTTTGTCCATGCATTAGCTGTGTACATTTATGTATGTACTTTAACCCACTACCTTCTGTGTTTCAGCATTAACCCCTTACTGTCTGTTTACATTAACCCACGACTGTCTGTCTGTTTACATTAACCCACTACTGTCTGTCTGTTTACATTAACCTAATATTGTCTGTCTTTGTACATTAACCCACAACTGTCTGTCTGTTTACATTAACCCACAACTGTCTGTCTGTTTACATTAACCCACAACTGTCTGTCTGTTTACATTAACCCACAATTGTCTGTCTGTTTACATTAACTCACAACTGTCTGTCTGTTTACATTAACCCACGACTGTCTGTCTGTTTACATTAACCTAATATTGTCTGTCTTTGTACATCAACCCACAACTGTCTGTGTTCTTATTATCCTAACAATTTCTTCTTGTTTTTAAAAATTCATCTATAGTTAGGTTAGGTTGTGTAGAACAGCATGTGCTTTATTCTGTCTCCCTCAAATTCCAGCTTGTTTTTCGTGATCTGGTTGTCATTTCTGTCATAACAAGGAGCAGTTGTAGCAGCAGGGGAACTGACTTGTTGTAGATGTAGTTGTAGTTGTAGCAGCAGGGGAACTGACTTGTTGTAGATGTAGTTGTAGTTGTAGCAGCAGGGGAACTGACTTGTTGTAGATGTAGTTGTAGTT
>NW_004798218.1:113951-115423 GCF_000002075.1 Aplysia californica | reverse complement strand
CTGTTGTAACGGTTGTGATAAGTCTGTCATTGTTGTAACGGTTGTGATAAGTCTGTCACTCTTGTAACGGTTGTGATAAGTCTGTCACTGTTGTAACGGTTGTGATAAGTCTGTCATTGTTGTAACGGTTGTGATAAGTCTGTCACTGTTGTAACGGTTGTGATAAGTCTGTCATTGTTGTAACGGTTGTGACAAGTCTGTCATTGTTGTAACGGTTGTTACTGTCATACACAGATGAGGACGAGGCGCCGGTTCCTCGGAAGGCCACCATGGCCCGTGGCTCGGCCACGCGGCGGAAAGTCCCGCCCATCTCTCCCTCCTCAGACTTCTACGACGACAACGACAGCGCATACGCTGCCTCGGACGATGGCCGCTCGGGGGTGAGTCGGACCATTAGTGTGTCTGTGTCAGTGTGTGTCTGGGTCAGTGTGTGTAAGTATGTGTCTGTGTCAGTGTGTGTTTGTATCTGTGTGTGTCCTGTGCCAGTGTGTGTAAGTATGTGTCTGTATCTGTGTGTGTCTGTGTCAGTGTGTGTTTGGGTCAGTGTGTCTTGTGCCAGTGTGTGTAAGTATGTGTCTGTGTCAGTGTGTGTCTGTCAGTGTGTGTCTGTGTCAGTGTGTCAGTCTGTGTCAGTGTGTTTTAGTATGTGTCTGTGTTAGTGTGTGTGTGTGTGTGTCAGTATGTTTCTGTGTCAGTGTGTCTTTGTCAGTAAACGGACACACATTGACACTGACACACAATGACACATGCTACAGAACATAGCGTTCCTTTTTCTTCTTTTGTCCCCATGTATGGAACTTACACCCTTTTAAAGTAAGGAGTTCACTACTGTCCTAGTGAGGTACTGGCCTTAAAGTAAGGAGTTCACTACTGTCCTAGTGCGGTACTGGCCTTAAAGTAAGGAGTTCGCTGTCCTAGTGCGGTACTGGCCTTAAAGTAAGGAGTTCACTGTCCTAGTGCGGTACTGGCCTTAAAGTAAGGAGTTCACTGTCCTAGTGCGGTACTGGCCTTAAAGTAAGGAGTTCACTACTGTCCTAGTGTGGTACTGGCCTTAAAGTAAGGAGTTCACTGTCCTAGTGCGGTACTAGCCTTAAAGTAAGGAGTTCACTGTCGTAGTGCGGTACTAGCCTTAAAGTAAGGAGTTCACTACTGTCCTAGTGCAGTACTGGCCTTAAAGTAAGGAGTTCACTGTCCTAGTGCAGTACTGGCCTTAAAGTAAGGAGTTCACTGTCCTAGTGCAGTACTGGCCTTAAAGTATGCAGTTCACTGTCCTAGTGCGGTACTGGCCTTAAAGTAAGGAGTTCACCTACTATGGACATTTTCAGAAAACAGATGAAGCATTACTCATTCACAAATGCATACTTGTCATAACTATGAACTGTTACTTTTTCTTGTACGTGCATGTGTATGTCGGACACTGAGACTGGAGGAACAGCCTGTTGGAGAGAGAGAGAGAGAGAGAGAGAGAGAGA
>NW_004798218.1:109349-112634 GCF_000002075.1 Aplysia californica | reverse complement strand
ATATTGATAAATGTGGTAAATATTTAGATATAAATAGGTCATATGAACTTATGCAGTTGCGAGTGCTGTAAAATTTATAGTAATTTTGATTTTCTGTGTTTGGAGATTTTTTTCTTGTGTCTGCTCGGACGTTGTGAACTTCTGTGGCCAAATGTCCCCTCATAGGCCAAATGTCCCCTGATAGGCCAAATGTCGCCTGATAGGCCAAATGTCCCCTGATAGGCCAAATGTCGACTGATAATCCAAATGTCCCCTGATAGGCCAAATGTCCCCTGATAGGCCAAGTGTCCCTTGATGGGCCAGTGTCCCCTGATAGGCCAAATGTTGCCTGATAATCCAAATGTCCCTGATAGGCCAAGTGTCCCCTGATAGGGGATGACAGTCGCCCACCTCCTGGACAGGCGAAATTGTGGGGGTGGGAAACAATTCCCGTAATGTTGGGTCAGTGTGCTACTGTGTACTCCAACAATTGCCATTATGTTGTCCGCAGTGTGAAGAAATTTGAGGCCAAGTCGAGCACATACAGCAACAACAGCAGCAACAGCAGCGGGCGAGGCAAGCGGGGGGAGGGGGAGGCGGAGGAGAACAAGACAGCGGCTATGACCTACGTGGACTACAACCCCATCAGTGGCGTGACCTTCCGAGAGAACCGAAACTCGGATGTCAAGGTCGTGGGTAGAGGGTATGCCGAGGAGGGCTTGGTGAGCTCGGAACATTCTAGTCGTCCACCAGTGGGCAACAACAGACTGGGGAAGGACAGGCGCCGCTTCAGCAATCGAGGTAGGGCCGCCCCCTGGCCTTGTCTGTCTGTCCGTCTGTCTGTCTGTGTGTGTGTGTGTCTGTCTGTCTCCCGCCCTGTATCTGGGAGTGGGCAGACATGGCTGGCTCCTTGCGTTGCTCCTACAAGTTCCAAGTTTTACTGCTCCGTGAATTGGGAGACATCTTTGGCTTGTTTACACTGGCTGGGGCGAGGGTTGAGGGGAATCTTTTCCCCCACCAGTTAGCTCAGTTGGGTCAAAGTTTCCCCCACCAGTTAGTTCCCCCATCAATGTCAAAGTTTCCCCCATCAATGTCAAAGTTTCCCCCATCAGAGTAAAAATTTCCCCCATCAGTGTCAAAGTTTCCCCCATCAGAGTCAAAATTTCCCCCATCAATGTCAAAGTTTCCCCCATCAGGGTCAAAATTTCCCCCATCAATGTCAAAGTTTCCCCCATCAATGTCAAAGTTTCCCCCATCAGAGTCAAAATTTCCCCCATCAGTGTCAAAGTTTCCCCATCAATGTCAAAGTTTCCCCATCAGTGTAAAAAATTCCCCCATCAGTGTCAAAGTTTCCTGCACCGGTGGGCCAGGTCCCGGAGGCTGTGTTTCTCTCATGGTCTGGCGATGACGTCAGTTTTCCTAAAAACAGAACTCATATGCATTTTCCTTCTACATTTATTTGCTTTGAATGTTGATTTAACCCGTTTGGAAAACTGAGTTGAATTGTTCTGAGCAGCGAGTGTTGTGAGCTGCCTGACCCATGCTTTGGACTTGTTGCACCTTTTATTTCTTTGCAGTGTTGACTAATTTTCACCTTATGAGGGTATCATTCATCATCTGAATCTTTCTTGGCTGTACCTGTCGGCACAGAGTGCAGGGAGAAATGAAGAAACAGGGAGCTTCCTAGCTTGTCGGTGTTTGCCTTGAGCTATCACCACAATGGTGGGTGTTCACCACAATGGGCGGTGTTCACCACAATGATGGGTGTTTGCCTTGAGCTATCAACTCAATGGTGGGTGTTCACCACAATGGGCGGTGTTCACCACAATGGTCGGTGTTTGCCTTGAGCTATCAACTCAATGGTGGGTGTTCACCACAATGGTGGGTGTTCACCACAATGGTGGGTGTTCACCACAATGGTGGGTGTTCACCACAATGGTCGGTGTTCACCATAATGGTTGGTGGTGACTGCGGCTATGTGAACGTGTTAGCTACACCTACAGGTCATGTGTCCATTTCTGTTGCCGTGGATGACCAAAGTTTTCTACAGGAAGGGTGCCTTCCTCAGCTACAGAAAACGATTGGATGAAAGAAAGATTGGGTCATGTGTCATGGCAAAAAAAGATTGGGTCATGTGTCATGGCAAAGAAAGATTGGGTCATGTGTCTTGGCAAAGAAAGATTGGATGATGTGTCATGGCAAAGAAAGATTGGATGATGTGTCATGGCAAAGAAAGATTGGATGATGTGTCATGCCCTCATTCCCTGCCGTGTGGTGAGGTGACTAACACAGCACAGCTCTTGTGTTTGGCTTCTGTCTGCCGTGTAGACTTGTGCTTGCTCATGCTTCCGTGTACTCCCAACTTTTTTCACATTTGCTTTTTCTTATGGTGTATTCATGTCATCATCAGCACCTGTCACCTGTATCTCTCACTCCCTGCCACCTGTCACCTGTATCTCACACTCCCTGTCACCTGTATCTCACACTCCCTGTCACCTGTATCTCCCTGTCACATGTCACCTGTATCTCACACTCCCTGTCACCTGTCACCTGTATCTCACACTCCCTGTCACTTGTCACCTGTATCTCCCTGTCACCTGTATTTCACACTCCCTGTCACCTGTCACCTGTATCTCCCTGTCACCAGTATCTCCCTGTCACCTGTAACCTGTATCTCCCTGTCACCTGTATCTCCCACTCCCTGTCACCTGTATCTCCCTGTCACCTGTCACCTGTATCTCCCTGTCACCAGTCTCTCCCTGTCACCAGTCTCTCCCTGTCACCTGTCACCTGTTTCTCCCTGTCACCTGTATCTCCCTGTCACCTGTCACCTGTATCTCCCTGTCACCAGTCTCTCCCTGTCACCAGTCTCTCCCTGTCACCTGTTTCTCCCTGTCACCTGTATCTCCCTGTCACCTGTATCTCCCTGTCACCTGTCACCTTTATATCCCACTCCCTGCCACCTGTCACCTGTATCTCCCTGTCACCTGTCACCTGTATCTCCCACTCCCTGTCACCTGTATCTCCCACTCCCTGTCACCTGTATCTCCCACTCCCTGTCACCTGTCACCTATTCTCCCACTGCCACCCCCCCCACCCCCTCCTCCCTGCCCATCGGTCACCACAGGACCCCTTATGAGCCACATCCCTGTAGGCCACACCCCCGTAGGCCATGCCCCCGTAGGCCACGCCCCCCTAGGCCACGCCCCCCAGTGGCAGCCCAGTGACGGGGACACAGAGGACAAGTTGTGGCCGACGCCGGACTCCATCGCTCTGGTCGGACGTGGTAGGTGGAGAAACCTTACT
>NW_004798218.1:104161-105389 GCF_000002075.1 Aplysia californica | reverse complement strand
TCTTCTCCTTGTGTGTCTTCTCTGTCAGATGTATGTCTTCTCCTTGTGTCTTCTCTGTCAGATGTGTGTCCTCTCTGTGTCAGATGTGTGTCCTCTCTGTGTCAGATGTGTGTCCTCTCTGTGTCAGGTGTGTGTCCTCTCTGTGTCAGATATATGTCTTCTGTGTCCTCTCTGTGTCAGATGTGTGTCTTCTGTGTCCTCTCTGTGTCAGATGTGTGTCCTCACTGTGTCTGATGGATGTCCTCTCCTTGCGTGTCCTCGCGGTGTCCGTTCAGTTCTCTGTCTGTCTTGTCGAGATGACGCGTTGCTTGTTTTTGCTGGTTTATCATTACAGATTTATCAGTCAGGATTACAGGTGTACTGATTTATCTGACAGATAACTGAGGGTAATTAGAGATCTGTCAGATAACTGAGGGTAATTAGAGATGTTCTGATTTATCTGACAGGAGAGCAACTTCAGCATGACCCAGTCGTTGAAAGAGAAGGTGGCAGTCAGACAGCAGCAACGGCAGGAGGAGGACGAGCGAAGGAGAGCAGAAAGGGAAAGGAAAGAGAGAGAGAAAGAGGAAAAGAAGGAGCGTGAGAGGGAAGAGAAACTCCGCAAGGAAAAGGAACGTCAGCAGGAGAAGTTGAAGCGGCTTTCCAGTGCCGAGAGCCTCAGCAGTGGCATAGAGTGTGAGTATTGTGTGAAAATTGTGTGAAAATTGTATGAGTATTGGGTGAAAATTGTGTACGTACTGTGTTAAAATTGTGTGAGTATTGTGTATGTATTGTGTGAATATTGTGTGAAATTTGTGTGAGTATTGTGTACGTATTGTGTGTAAATTGTGTGAGTATTGTGTATGTATTGTGTGAAAATTGTGTGAGTATTGTGTACGTATTGTGTGAGTATTGTTTGAGTATTGTGTGAATATTGTGTGAAAATTGTGTACGTATTGTTTGAGTATTGTGTACGTATTGTGTGAATATTGTGTACGTATTGTTTGAGTATTGTGTACGTATTGTGTACGTATTGTGTGAATATTGTGTGAGTATTGTTTGAGTATTGTTTGAGTATTGTGTACATATTGTGTGAATATCTCCCATGACCCTGCTTCATCTTGTACAATTTCTGTTTCAGTTCTGTCTGTGTCTGGCTCGGGGTCAGCTTCGAACCTCCAGCCCGTTGTGCCTCCAGCACCCACCGGCCACAGTCTGGGCGCGGCCAACACTGGCCCGCTGAAGGCGG
>NW_004798218.1:102081-102838 GCF_000002075.1 Aplysia californica | reverse complement strand
GCCCGTGGCGGCCGCCCCCACACCACAGGACAGCGAGAACCCGGCCGACTGGAAACCCTTCAAGGACAGCGAAGTGGCTCTACGAGACCTCACCAAGAAATTGGAACAGGATGACTGGTCAGTGGGCTTGTCACGAACTGGGCGGTGGGCTTGTCACGAACTGGGCTTGTGGGCTTGTCACGAACTGGGCTGTGGGCTTGTCACGAACTGGGCGATGGGCTTGTCACGAACTGGGCGGTGGGCTTGTCACGGTGGACAAACTTATCACAGGGCGGTGGGCTTGTCACGAACTGGGTGGTGGGCTTGTCACGAACTGGGCAGTGGGCTTGTCACGAACTGGGCAGTGGGCTTGTCACGGTGGACGAACTTATCACAGGGCGGTGGGCTTGTCACGAACTGGGTGGTGGGTTTGTCACGGTGGACGAACTTATCACAGGGCGGTGGGCTTGTCAAATCTAAACTAAAACAAACAAATAGTTGGTGTGTGTGGTGACATTCTCTGAGAGACTTAGTTGACATATGTGGTGACATTCTCTGAGAGACTTAGTTGACATATGTGGTGACATTCTCTGAGAGACTTGACATATGTGGTGACATTCTATGAGAGACTTGACATATGTGGTGACATTCTATGAGAGACTTGACATATGTGGTGACATTCTATGAGAGACTTAGTTGACATATGTGGTGACATTCTATGAGAGACTTAGTTGACATATGTGGTGACATTCTATGAGAGACTTAGTTGACATATGTG
>NW_004798218.1:97951-99321 GCF_000002075.1 Aplysia californica | reverse complement strand
GGAAGATGAAGCTGTAAACTATGACAGGAAGATGAAGCTGTAAACTATGACAGGAAGATGAAGCTGTAAACTATGACAGGAAGATGAAGCTGTAAACTACATGCTGTAAACTATGCAACTGAAAAACTTTGTTATGTTGCCATTTACGAAATTGTTTTTTGTATTTTGTCTGTGAAGGTGAAGAACCTGAGGTCCCAGGTGTCGCGGCTGGCCATGACCGCAGTCGGAGATATGTTTGTCAACCTCAAGAAAGGAATGGACCCGGTTAGTCAAGTCTGCACAGAGTCGTGTCAATTGTCAATGTGAAGTCTGCATACAGTCGTGTCAATTGTCAATGTGAAGTCAGCATACAGTCGTGTCAATTGTCAATGTGAAGTCTGCATACTGTCGTGTCAATTGTCAATGTGAAGTCTGTTATAAATAGCAGGTATTGTCAGGGTAAAGTCTACACAGAATAGCATGTAGTGTCAGCGTCAGTAGTCTTTTGTTGAGTGTCCAATATGGGGGGGGGGTTTCAGTGCTTGCTGAAGCGTTTCACTGGGGTTATCTAGATGTCTGACATCACTGGGGTTATCTAGATGTCTCACATCACTGGGGTTATCTAGATGTCTGACATCACTGGGATTATCTAGATGTCTAACATCACTGGGGTTATCTAGATGTCTGACATCACTGGGGTTATCTAGATGTCTCACATCACTGGGGTTATCTAGATGTCTGACATCACTGGGATTATCTAGATGTCTAACATCACTGGGGTTATCTAGATGTCTGACATCACTGGGGTTATCTAGATGTCTGACATCACTGGGGTTATCTAAATGTCTGACATCACTGGGGTTGTCTAGATGTCTAACATCACTGGGGTTGTCTAGATGTCTAACATCACTGGGGTTGTCTAGATGTCTGACATCACTGGGGTTGTGTAGATGTCGGACATCACGGGGGTTGTGTAGGGTTGTGTAGATGTCTGACATCACGGGGGTTGTGTAGATGTCTAACATCACTGGGGTTGTGTAGATGTCTGACATCACTGGGGTTGTGTAGATGTCGAACATCACTGGGGTTGTGTAGATGTCTGACATCACGGGGGTTGTGTAGATGTCTAACATCACTGGGGTTGTGTAGATGTCTGACATCACTGGGGTTGTCTAGATGTCTGACATCACTGGGGTTGTGTAGATGCCGAACATCACGGGGGTTGTGTAGGGTTGTGTAGATGTCGAACATCACTGGGGTTGTGTAGGGTTGTGTAGATGTCCAACTAGGGTTGTGGTATTTCTGTTGTGTAGCTTGCTTTGTGTTGCACATATCATTGACAGCATTTGTGTGCTGAATTGTACCTGGACAACAAATGACCATATATACTC
>NW_004798218.1:95680-97851 GCF_000002075.1 Aplysia californica | reverse complement strand
AGGGGGGGGGGGGGGGGGGTTTCAGTGCTTGCTGAAGCGTTTCACTGGGGTTATCTAGATGTCTGACATCACTGGGGTTATCTAGATGTCTCACATCACTGGGGTTATCTAGATGTCTGACATCACTGGGATTATCTAGATGTCTAACATCACTGGGGTTATCTAGATGTCTGACATCACTGGGGTTATCTAGATGTCTGACATCACTGGGGTTATCTAAATGTCTGACATCACTGGGGTTGTCTAGATGTCTAACATCACTGGGGTTGTGTAGATGTCTGACATCACTGGGGTTGTCTAGATGTCTAACATCACTGGGGTTGTCTAGATGTCTGACATCACTGGGGTTGTGTAGATGTCGGACATCACGGGGGTTGTGTAGGGTTGTGTAGATGTCTGACATCACGGGGGTTGTGTAGATGTCTAACATCACTGGGGTTGTGTAGATGTCTGACATCACTGGGGTTGTGTAGATGTCGAACATCACTGGGGTTGTGTAGATGTCTGACATCACGGGGGTTGTGTAGATGTCTAACATCACTGGGGTTGTGTAGATGTCTGACATCACTGGGGTTGTCTAGATGTCTGACATCACTGGGGTTGTGTAGATGCCGAACATCACGGGGGTTGTGTAGGGTTGTGTAGATGTCGAACATCACTGGGGTTGTGTAGGGTTGTGTAGATGTCCAACTAGGGTTGTGGTATTTCTGTTGTGTAGCTTGCTTTGTGTTGCACATATCATTGACAGCATTTGTGTGCTGAATTGTACCTGGACAACAAATGACCATATATACTCGTGTGCCCCCCCCCCCCCACCCCCAGGAGGTGGAGATTTCAGCAAAGACGTTGCTAGCCAAGGCAGGGGAGAGCAATCAGTTCATCCGCGAGGACGTGGAGAAAGCCCTGGTGGCCATGATGGATAACGTGACACCACAGAGGGCACTGCTGGGACTGATCGCCGGGGGAGCATCGTAAGTCACTTTGTTGTTGTGTGTCACCTTGTTGTTCTGTGTCACCTTCTTGTTGTGTGTCACCTTGTTGTTCTGTGTCACCTTCTTGTCGTATGTCACCTTATATGTCACCTTATATGTCACCCTTTTCTTTGTCACCTTCAATGTCACTTTCTTGTATGTCACGTACTTGTTGTGTGTCAGTGGGTGGTTGGCGGGTGCTCTGGTGTGTTTGCTTCTTTTTTCCTATCAAACGTCTATCGTCCTTATCTTTCGTTCTTCTTTTTATGTTTGTTACTCTTTTGTAACACCTCTAATCTTCTGACGCTCATATGACCTTATGCTGTTGCGGGCGCCGTAAAACCTCTACTAAAACTAAACTGTTGTGTGTCGCCTTCTTGTATGATTTTTCCTCTACTTCTTTTGTATCTTTGTCCATCTCTTGTGACCCGCTATTTCCGGGCTGCCTTGATAGTCGAAGCAGACTTTGTGCTGTTGAAGCTAGAGAGGTGAGCAGAGTAAGTCTGATTCCCTGTAAGGACTTCTC
Source organism: Aplysia californica (assembly GCF_000002075.1). NCBI lineage: Eukaryota > Metazoa > Mollusca > Gastropoda > Aplysiida > Aplysiidae > Aplysia > Aplysia californica. Next base: position 96,354 of record NW_004798218.1, on the reverse strand, counting down.
TGTTGACACCCACCCCTTGGCGCTCATATAACCTTTTGCAGTTGTGAGCGCTGTGAAAGCTCCACTCAAACAAGTCACTCTTCTCTGTTCTCAGACACAAAAATGCACAAATCCGAAAAACCACGGCCCAGTTCCTGGTGGAGTTGGTGGACCGGATGGGCTCGGGTCGCATCCTCAGCGGGGTCAAGGACATCACGGACCGCGTGCTGCCCACCGCCGCACAGTTTGCCATGGACGGCTCGCAGGAGACCAGGTATGTACTACGGGTGAACTCAAGGGTGTGTTCCACAGGTGCACTCAAGGGTATGTCCCACAGGTGCACTCAAGGGTGTGTCCCACAGGTGCACTCAAGGGTGTGTTCCACAGGTGCACTCAAGGGTGTGTCCCACAGGTGCACTCAAGGGTGTGTTCCACAGGTGCACTCAAGGGTGTGTCCCACAGGTGCACTCAAGGTTGTGTTCCACAGGTGCACTCAAGGGTATGTCCCACAGGTGCACTCAAGGTTGTGTTCCACAGGTGCACTCAAGAGTGTGTTCCACAGGTGCACTCCAGGGTTCCTGTTGTCTTTTTAGTGTGTGCTGTTCGAGAGAAGCACCACAGGTACTCTGTCCTAATGACCTATAGATGGAATGATCCATCCGGTACTAGAACTGTTCCTTCAGGTGCTAGAACTG
>NW_004798218.1:90365-94640 GCF_000002075.1 Aplysia californica | reverse complement strand
TGTTCCTTCAGGTACTAGAACTGTGTTCCTTCAGGTACTAGAACTGTTCCTTCAGGTACTAGAACTGTTCCTTCAGGTGCTAGAACTGTTCCTTCAGGTACTAGAACTGTGTTCCTTCAGGTGCTAGAACTGTGTTCCTTCAGGTGCTAGAACTGTTCCTTCAGGTGCTAGAACTGTTCCTTCAGGTACTAGAACTGTTCCTTCAGGTACTAGAACTGTGTTCCTTCAGGTACTAGAACTGTGTTCCTTCAGGTACTAGAACTGTTCCTTCAGGTGCTAGAACTGTTCCTTCAGGTGCTAGAACTGTTCTTTCAGGTACTACAGACTTCAACAAAATTTAAGGACCACTTGCAAACACCCTGATAGGTCTTCTTTTTTTCAACCTGCACGTGGGTGTTCTTGGACTGATCCAGTGGCTTGATGGCACTGCCTCAGACAGACATTTACAGAGTGTGACACTGCAAGTTTTCTGGCAACTACTCGGGCTCCAACTCCGTCTTACAGCCATGCCATAGCTCTGGCACGATCAAAGTCCCTCAGCTTTCGTGTTGGTGGCATGTTGATGTGATACTGGAATTTGCGCAAAGGGCAGCTTATATTGCCACCAAAATGAGCACAGTTGAAGACCAAACATCCGTTTATGACGTGCACCAGAAATTTTAACTGAGGAATGTCCGTAGTGTTGCACACAAATCGATAATAAACTGCCTATTTGGCTAAAATTCCCAGAGGATTTCCGTGCAGCATGTGGTGGTTTTGCCCTATTAGGAAGCTTGGCAGTACGCATTGGTAACTCATTAACACTTTCAGAGCAAAAAATTTCGGAACATTTCTTGCTGTCTTTTTTTCGGATTAAAAAAAAATGAGAGCTGTCTGTCAAGGTGGTCCTTTACTAATGTTGAAGTCTGTATAACTGTTTTCTTTACACTACTATAACTTATGCTGAAGTCTGTATAACTGTTTCCTTTACACTACTATAACTTATGCTGAAGTCGGTATAACTGTTTTCTTTACACTACTATTACTTATGCTGAAGTCGGTATAACTGTTTTCTTTCAGGTACTACGGTCGTTCCATCCTATACAAGTTGATGAGTCATCAGGACTTTGACCGCATGCTGACCAAATATTTACCGGCAAACACGCTGAGGAACATTCAGGACATTGTGGACACTCTGAAGCAGAAGGTGAGACGTGGTATCTTTGTGAATCAGAAGGTGAGACGGGGTATCTTTGTGAAGCAGAAGGTGAGACATGGTATCTTTGTGAAGCGGAAGGTGAGACATGATATCTTTGTGAAGCGGAAGGTGAGACATGGTATCTTGTGAAGCAGAAGGTGAGACGGGGTATCTTTGTGAAGCGGAAGGTGAGACGTGGTATCTTTGTGAAGCAGAAGGTGGGACATGGTATCTTTGTGAAGCGGAAGGTGACACATGGTATCTTTGTGAAGCAGAAGGTGAGACATGGTATCTTTGTGAAGCGGAAGGTGAGACATGGTATCTTGTGAAGCAGAAGGTGAGACGGGGTATCTTTGTGAAGCGGAAGGTGAGACATGGTATCTTTGTGAAGCAGAAGGTGAGACATGGTATCTTTGTGAAGCGGAAGGTGACACATGGTATCTTTGTGAAGCAGAAGGTGAGACATGGTATCTTTGTGAAGCAGAAGGTGAGACATGGTATCTTTGTGAAGCAGAAGGTGAGACATGGTATCTTTGTGTGGATACTCTGAAGCAGAAGCTTTGTGAAGCAGAAGGTGAGACATGGTATCTTTGTGAAGCAGAAGGTGAGACATGGTATCTTTGTGGATACTTTGAAGCTCAAGGTGAGACATGGTATCTTTGTAGACACTTTGAAGCAAAAGGTGAGGCATGGTATCTTTGTAGACACTTTGAAGCAAAAGGTGAGGCATGGTATCTTTGTGAAGCAGAAGGTGAGACCTGGTATCTTTGTGGACTTTTTGAAGCAAAAGGTGAAGCGTGGTATCTTTGTGGACACTTTGAAGCAAAAGGTGAAGCATGGTATATTTTGTTCTGCTATTTATGATAAAGTATTTTGTGAAGAAAATGAGACTTATTTTGTTTTGCTATTTTTAGACAGTCTGACGACACAGTTTCTATCATCAGCATCTGTAGTATAGCGGCTAGGTGATTCACTGTCGCATAACAGAGATCCAAGTTCGATTCCTGAATGGGGAGAAATTTTTATTGAGCCTGTCAGTCTGTCGTCTAGGATATGTTGTATCCCTCTCTGCCCAGATCTGTCGTGTAGGATATGTTGTATCCCTCTCCGCCCAGGTCTGTCGTCTAGGATATGTTGTATCCCTCTCTGCCCAGGTCTGTCGTCTAGGATATGTTGTATCCCTCTCCGCCCAGGTTTTTCGTCTAGGATATGTTGTATCCCTCTCCGCCCAGGTTTTTCATCTAGGATATGTTGTATCCCTCTCCGCCCAGGTTTTTCATCTAGGATATGTTGTATCCCTCTCCGCCCAGGTTTTTCATCTAGGATATGTTGTATCCCTCTCCGCCCAGGTTTTTCATCTAGGATATGTTGTATCCCTCTCCGCCCAGGTTTTTCATCTAGGATATGTTGTATCCCTCTCCGCCCAGGTTTTTCATCTAGGATATGTTGTATCCCTCTCCGCCCAGGTTGGGCCTGAAAGGTTCCTCCTACCTCCTAAATGATCTCTATTGTGTCTATCTCCTAAATGATCTCTATTGTGTCTATGTCCTAAATGATCTCTATTGTGTCTATCTCCTAAATGATCTCTATTGTGTCTGTGGGGGACCTATACTAAAAAACTGTTTCTTTGTGTTCCTATTGTTGAAGATTTCACCACGTGTGCTATGTTGGTAGTATTGTATGTACATTTGTGTGTGTGTGTGTGTTTACATCTACATAAGTGTAAAACATTCATTAATTAGCAGATTTTCATCATCATCATCCAGTGCCAGATCTGCCACAGACATCGGCGATCATGGTTCTCCATTTATTTCTTTGTTCAGGTGCTCTCAAAAAAGCTACGTTTCCCTGATCTTTCCCTGTTACCCATTTGTTTAGATTCCCTAATTATGTTGTTCTGGGCCTACCCCTGCCTCGCTTGCCCTCAATTTTGCCAGTGAGAGCTAGATATTCAAGACCCTTATGTCTATTCAGGTGTCCCAAAAACTGCATTTGTCGTTTCCTGGTTGTTTTTAACATTGAGCGTCCCATGTGGGCTTCATCAAGCACTACCTCATTTGATTTCTTTTCCTTCCACGATACTCTTTTAGCAGTCTCATAAGAAACCACATTTCTGTTGCTTCTATTTTATTTTCACTTTCTTTAGTGATTGTCCAGCCTTCACAGCCATAAAGAAGGGTTGGACATACATAGCATTTCAGAACTTTCATTTTGGTAGTCATTGAGATGTTTGTATTTTTCAGGATTGGGCTCGTTTTTATTGAAACTAGCCTTAGCCATTGTAATTCCCTGTTTTATTTCTGTGGAATATTTGACATCAGATGTTATCATATATCTTAGATATTTAAACTGCCGGACTTGTTTGATCTTTTCACCTTTGCTAATGAGATTACAACGAGGATTTGCTGCTTTTTTGGATATTACCATGCATTCTGTTTTCTTTACATTCAACACTAACCCTTTACGTTCACTTTCTGTTACAACAGTATCTAGAAGCAATTGAAGGTCCTTTTCGGAGCCTGCTATTAAAACTGTGTCATCTGCATACCTGGTGTTATTAATATTTTCTCCATTTACTTTGAGACCTGGACATTTTTCTATGTTCCTACGGATTGTTTCCTGCAACTCCTACATTGTCCAGGCTTTCCCTGTACTAGTGTAGCATTACAGATTTTCCTGCAACTGTGTCTGTGTCCAGGCCTTAATTTAGATGGAAGATTTCTTTTGTTGATTGTAGTGGATGGATGAGAGGAATGTAGAAGATTTCTTTTGTTGATTGTAGGGGATGGATGAGAGGAATGTAGAAGATTTCTTTTGTTGATTGTAGGGGATGGATGAGAGGAATGTAGAAGATTTCTTTTGTTGATTGCAGGGTCTGGGTGAGCGGCCGAGTGAGCTGTCGTCTGCCAGGTCGCGCCGCTCCGGTCACGGCAGTCGCTCCAACTCCTCCATACGAAGCAGGTACAAACCCGCCATTTTGTCTGTCTGTTTGGTCTGTTCTGTCTGTCCTTTCTGTCTGTCCTTTCTGTCTGTCCTTTCTGTCCCTGTCCTTTCTGTCTGTCCTTTCTGTCCCTGTCCTTTCTGTCTGTCCTTTCTGT
>NW_004798218.1:84087-85259 GCF_000002075.1 Aplysia californica | reverse complement strand
ATATGTCCTCTGTGTATGTATCACACACCATATGTCCTCTGTGTATGAATGTATCACACACCATATGTCCTCTGTGTATGTATCACACACCATATGTACTCTGTGTATGTATGTATCACACACCATATGTCCTCTGTATGTATGTATCACACACCATATGTCCTCTGTGTATGTATATGTCACACACCATATGTCCTCTGTGTATGTATCACACACCATATGTCCTCTGTGTATGTATGTATCACACATCATATGTCCTCTGTGTATGTATGTCACACACCATATGTCCTCTGTGTATGTATATGTCACACACCATATGTCCTCTGTGTATGTATCACACACCATATGTCCTCTGTGTATGTATATGTCACACACCATATGTCCTCTGTGTATGTATATGTCACACACCATATGTCCTCTGTGTATGTATCTGTCGCACACCATATGTCCTCTGTGTATGTATCACACACCATATGTCCTCTGTGTATGTATATGTCACGCACCATATGTCCTGTGTATGTATCACACACCCTATGTCTTCTCCCTCCCCCCAGACCTGGCGGAGCGCGTGTATCCGCGTAAACAGAAGCCTGTGGTGCTACATGTGTTGCCCGTCCTCTGGCACCTGCTGGGCTGCATCAACTCTAGTGGCACAGCGAGCCACGGTGGCGCCCCGGACCTGCGCCAGGCCACCGTCATGCTTGTCTCCCCTCTCTACGACCTCATGGGACAGGGCTTGATGGAGAAAGCCAGTGCTGAACCCAGCATGACGCAGCGACAGATCCAGCTGCTACACACTTTGGTAGAGGGATAGTCCCACACGACACGGTGAAGTCTGACACGACGCAGCAACAGATTCAGTTGCTACACACTTTGATAGAGGGACACACTCAACTGCTACACACTTTGATAGAGGGACACACTCAGCTGCTACACACTTTGATAGAGGGACAGGCTCAGCTGCTACACACTTTGATAGAGGGACACGCTCAACTGCTACACACTTTGATAGAGGGACACCCTCAACTGCTACACACTTTGATAACCCTCAGTGCATAGGGAATGTTTGGCCAGTGTTGTGTTCGTTTGTGTGACTTTATGTTTTGTGTTGTGTTCGTTTGTGTGACTTGTGTGTTTGTGTGACTTGTGTTCGTTTATCTGTCTTTAAGTTT
>NW_004798218.1:79033-83987 GCF_000002075.1 Aplysia californica | reverse complement strand
TGTGTATGTATCACACACCATATGTCCTCTCCCTCCCCCCAGACCTGGCGGAGCGCGTGGTATCCGCGTAAACAGAAGCCTGTGGTGCTACATGTGTTGCCCGTCCTCTGGCACCTGCTGGGCTGCATCAACTCTAGTGGCACAGCGAGCCACGGTGGCGCCCCGGACCTGCGCCAGGCCACCGTCATGCTTGTCTCCCCTCTCTACGACCTCATGGGACAGGGCTTGATGGAGAAAGCCAGTGCTGAACCCAGCATGACGCAGCGACAGATCCAGCTGCTACACACTTTGGTAGAGGGATAGTCCCACACGACACGGTGAAGTCTGACACGACGCAGCAACAGATTCAGTTGCTACACACTTTGATAGAGGGACACACTCAACTGCTACACACTTTGATAGAGGGACACACTCAGCTGCTACACACTTTGATAGAGGGACAGGCTCAGCTGCTACACACTTTGATAGAGGGACACGCTCAACTGCTACACACTTTGATAGAGGGACACCCTCAACTGCTACACACTTTGATAACCCTCAGTGCATAGGGAATGTTTGGCCAGTGTTGTGTTCGTTTATCTGTCTTTAAGTTTTGTGTTGTGTTCGTTTATCTGTCTTTAAGTTTTGTGTTGTGTTCGTTTATCTGTCTTTAAGTTTTGTGTTGTGTTCGTTTATCTGTCTTTAAGTTTTGCTGGCTGTCATTGAGGCCACCTGGAGGTGTGTTGTGTGTTTGTGTGACTTGTGTGTTTGTGTGATTTGTGTGACTTGTGTGTTTGTGTGACTTGTGTGTTTGTGTGACTTGTGTGTTTGTGTGACTTGTATGTTTGTGTGACTTGTATGTTTGTGTGACTTGTGTGTTTGTGTGACTTGTGTGTTTGTGTGACTTGTGTGTTTGTGTGACTTGTGTGTTTGTGTGTGACTTGTATGTTTGTGTGACTTGTATGTTTGTGTGTGACTTGTATGTTTCTGTGACTTGTATGTTTGTGTGTGACTTGTATGTTTCTGTGACTTGTATGTTTCTTGGTCAGTGTATGTGATGTAGTGGTCAGTCTATGAGGTCAGTGTGATGTAGTGGTCAGTCTATGAGGTCAGTGTGATGTAGTGGTCAGTCTATGTCAGTGTATGTGATGTAGTGGTCAGTCTATGAGGTCAGTGTATGTGATGTAGTGGTCAGTCTATGTAGGAGGTCAGTGTATGTGATGTAGTGGTCAGTCTATGTATGAGGTCAGTGTGTGTGATGTAGTGGTCAGTCTATGTAGGAGGTCAGTGTATGTGATGTAGTGGTCAGTCTATGTATGAGGTCAGTGTGTGTGATGTAGTGGTCAGTCTATGTAGGAGGTCAGTGTATGTGATGTAGTGGTCAGTCTATGTAGGAGGTCAGTGTATGTGATGTAGTGGTCAGTCTATGTAGGAGGTCAGTGTATGTATGAGGTCAGTGTATGTGATGTAGTGGTCAGTCTATGTAGGAGGTCAGTGTATGTGATGTAGTGGTCAGTGTATGTAGGAGGTCAGTGTATGTGATGTAGTGGTCAGTCTATGTAGGAGGTCAGTGTATGTATGAGGTCAGTGTATGTGATGTAGTGGTCAGTCTATGTAGGAGGTCAGTGTATGTGATGTAGTGGTCAGTCTATGTAGGAGGTCAGTGTATGTGATGTAGTGGTCAGTCTATGTAGGAGGTCAGTGTATGTATGAGGTCAGTGTATGTGATGTAGTGGTCAGTCTATGTAGGAGGTCAGTGTATGTGATGTAGTGGTCAGTGTATGTAGGAGGTCAGTGTATGTGATGTAGTGGTCAGTCTATGTAGGAGGTCAGTGTATGTATGAGGTCAGTGTATGTGATGTAGTGGTCAGTCTATGTAGGAGGTCAGTGTATGTATGAGGTCAGTGTATGTGATGTAGTGGTCAGTCTATCATGTATGTATGACAGATGTTTTTCCTTTGTTGTTTTGAACATGGTTGATATGCTGAGCTAGGGGTCCTTTGCTTCCTAGTATTTCTTCCTGTTGGTGTTTTGTTGAGAGAACATTGGCAGAATGTACAGGAGTACAAATCTCTTCTGGCTTTGGGTGGGGAAAAGGTAAAGTAATGTTGGGTCTATTTGCTGTATAATATTGTGTGTGTTTGTGAGAGAGAGAGAGAGAGAGAAGGGGGGGGGGGGGGGGAGGGTGTACCTTCCTCCATTTGTTCATGGAAATGATGCTCTTGTCTCTCCCCTGGACGTTTCCCATTGTTGCAGGAAAAGAAAAAGAAAAGTTCCATCTTCAAGTGACAGTTTTGTCTCTTATGGAAAAGTTCCATCTTCAAGTGACAGTTTTGTCTCTTATGGAAAAGTTCCATCTTCAAATGACAGTTTTGTCTCTTATGGAAAAGTTCCATCTTCAAGTGACAGTTTTGTCTCCTCATTTTGCACAGCTCTCAGTTTGGGAAAGCTTGAGAATATATCGAGGACATAAGATCATCTCTTTTCTTAGGGACAGGCAGTGTGGCTGTTACTTTTATGGGGGGGAGGGGGGGGACACACGTATCCACACGTCTCCACATCCACACGTCTTGTCAAGGGAAAGATGTCGGGAAGGAAAAGATGCAGGGTCCTCGGTGTATACTTGCTGGCCCGTCCACTTGAACACGCCGTTGGTCATCTTTTCACCATGTTCCTGGGGGGGATTTTTCACTTTTGATTGTTTCAAACTTTGTGAGCAATGGTCAGTAATTGAAAAAAGAATGTTTATTTTGTTTGATTTTGTTTTTGTGTTCCGAAGTCTGTTGCCCAAGTAGCCAAGCTGAGAAAGCTTTTGGCATTGATCTGTGATAGAGTTGAGCCGTCTGTGATGTAGTTTTGCCGTCTGTGATGTGAGCGCGGCATTTATTCCCGCTCGGGGGCCAGTAGCACAGCAGAGTTTGTGCAGCTCCGTGCTTTCTTGTCTTGTCATGAACAAATGTTGTGTAAAAAAATGTACAGATATTTTTTTTAAAAAGCAAAAGGAATGGGCATCATGATTTGATCATGGTTGGGAAACTGAAACTTTGTAAGTAAGTTTGGTAGCCACTTGTTGTAGTGATGTATGATCTCACAGCGTTTGTGTATTCTGTGTGTGTGTTGTTGTGTTGGTGTGTGTGTACTTTGAACTCTGCGGGAGTGAAGTACTTTACTCTTTTCACCGGAACGCACCGGAACATTGTACTCTGCTACAAAAACTGAATTTCTTCCGTGTGTTGATTCTCCAAGTCTTGCCTTGAATGATATGATGTACTAGACACTCACAGGTGATTGATGCGTTCACTTTGTCCCCAGACTTTGTGCTCCTGTCTATCAACTCCAGACTTTGTGCTCCTGTCTATCAACTCCAGACTTTGTGTCTTATAACTCTCTCTTTGTACATAGATGGCTTACCACCGTTTGTTTACTTCATAGTATACATTTGTGTGTGTGCACCGGTATATATTCAAATTACAGCCCATTGAATCGGCCGCTACACCACAGAAGGAAACTTACGGCTTATTCAATCGACAGGCAAGACTTGGAGGGTAGAGAGGAAATCGCTTGTTTTTATAAATTTATCATCGACAAATTTGTGACCGCGAGTTACCGCCTGGACTTTGAAAGTAGAAACGTTGTAGGCTCTCGTGCAGTGACGTGATTGGAAGCAGTTGATGGTTGTAGGAGCTTGTGAACACACATGTTTGAGTGAGGTCTTTGCTTTGATGCGGTGCTTGCTTGAGGATGATCAAGCAAAGTTTCATAGTGTCTTGTTTGTGAGGGATGTCGTGTGTGTCATGTGGGAGTGTGTCGTGTCTGCGTGTGTGTCTTGGTGTGTATCTTGTGGGTGTCATGTGGGAGTGTGTCTTGTCATGTGGTGGGTGTGTCTTGTGGGAGTGTGTCATGAGTATGTGTCTTGTGGGAGTGTGTTATGTGTGTTTGTCTTGTCATGTGTCTTGTGGGAGTGTGTCATGAGTGTTTGTCTTGTCATGTGTCTTGTGGGAGTGTGTTAGCCTTGTGGGAGTGTCTTATGATGTGTTTGTCTTGTCATGTGTCTTGTGGGAGTGTGTCATGTGTGTTCTTGTGTCTTGTAGGAGTGTGTCATGTGGCAAAGATTTTGAGCCATCTTTGTTCCAGTATGTCCGGAGAATGAATGCTGTTAGATTTGGAAAAATCCATGTCCTGACAAAGAGACGTGTTCCTTCTTTCTTTCCTGTTTGTCAAGGTGAAAGTCACAGCTGTTGTCTTTTCCTTGGACCTGATCTTTGGACGTTTTTCTTCTGATGGTTTCCACGCACAACGCACATTTTTCTCCAACTTGTGTGAGTCAAGAGTCAGCACATTTTTCTCCAACTTGTGTGAGTCAAGAGTCAGCACATTTTTCTCCAACTTGTGTGAGTCAAGAGTCAGCACATTTTCTTCTATTGTGTGAGTCAAGAGTCAGCACATTTTCTTCTATTGTGTGTGTCAAGAGTCAGCACATTTTTTTCTATTGTGTGAGTCAAGAGTCAGCACATTTTCTTCTATTGTGTGTGTCAAGAGTGAGCACATTTGAGTCAGAGTCAGTGTGTTCTCCCGGTTGATCAAGTGACCGTCAGCGAGTCATCCTGTTTTCTTCACACTGTAGCGCTAGTGCTAGTGTTGTGTTTATTTGGAAAGTTTGACGTTGGTTGCATCAGTCGCCCATTGGTTGCATCAGTTGCCCATTGGTTGCATCAGTTGCCCATTGGTTGCATCAGTTGCCCATTGGTTTTGTCTTCTTCTTACCTCAGATTGTTTGTCGGGTTTTCAAAGATGTGTTTTCTGCTTGTAGCTACAAGGAAATAGTCTGCCAGTGGAACTATATATGTAGTGGGGATAGTGGCTATAGTTTCTGTGAGTTTTCCATGAGCTACTGAAGATCTGAAATGTTAGAACATGTAACTATTGAGTCAGGAGCTTAAAGCATGAGAAATCTGGGAATTGAAATAACCTGTGA
>NW_004798218.1:71426-78719 GCF_000002075.1 Aplysia californica | reverse complement strand
TGTATATATACCATATATGTTTTATAAATGACTTATACACACATTAATGTATACTTTAACATGTACACATAATATATATATGATAGAGAGAGAGCGGTTGTCTGTGTATTGAAGAGAAAAATCTGAAGCATGCTCTATGCGGTAGGCCCCTATTGGTAATTTTTTTAAAAAAATTACGTACAGAGTGTGTGTGTGTGTGTGTGTGTGTGTGGAGTTACGTACAGAGTGTGTGTGAGTGTGTGTGGAGTTACGTACAGAGTGTGTGTGTGGAGTTATGTACAGAGTGTGTGTGGAGTTACGTATAGAGTGTGTGTGTGTGGAGTTACGTACAGAGTGTGTGTGGAGTTACGTACAGAGTGTGTGTGTGTGTGTGGAGTTACGTACAGAGTGTGTGGGTGGAGTTACGTACAGAGTGTGTGTGTGTGTGGAGTTACGCACAGAGTGTGTGTAGAGTTACGTATGGGTGGGTGGAGTTTGCCCTATCTTCTTTCCTACTTGCATGTCAGCTGGAAGTTTTGCTTCTTATATTTCTTTTGCTTTATTTGTTTGATTTTTATTTCTTTAATTGGAACTTTGGTCTCTTTTAATATTGCGTATGTTGCCAGGTGAGCCTGTGTATGTAGCATAATGGCTCGTGAACCTCTATATTTCTATATTATACTATTTATATATATATATATAATTTGTATGTATGATAATGTTGAAACCTGGTGGGGGACTGTTATTGAGCAAGCAAGTATTTGATCCGTCCATAAGCATGCTGTTGGTGTGAGTCAATGAGCACTGGATGCACTGTACAGAAATGTGTTGCTGTTTGTTATTTACAAAGGAGGATGTGTGACAGCAGGTGAACTTTGTTGTTGGATCCTAACTTTTCTCTGTAGTTGTAGGGAGTATTCTCAGCTCTGACAAATATCATAGATGTATTCAAAACTTAATTGAAATGTTTTTATGGAAACCGTCCTGGCACTTGATGTCAAACCCTGTGTTTCTGTCATTCCAATCCTGTCCTTTTGCTTCAGGTTCAGTGGATGTGTTTGAAAAAGTATCATTCCCTCCCCACCCACATGGAGAATGTTGGTGGTTAGTTATCAGGTTTGGGGGAATGTTGGTGGTAAGTTATCATTTATGTGGTGGTAAGTTATCATTTATGTTGGTGGTAAGTTATCAGGTTTGAGGGAATGTTAGTGGTAAGTTATCATTTATGTTGATGGTAAGTTATCATTAATGTTGGTGGTAAGTTATCATTAATATTGGTGGTAAGTTATCATGTTTGAGGGAATGTTGGTGGTAAGTTATCATTAATGTTGGTGGTAAGTTATCAGGTTTGGGGGAATGTTGGTGGTAAGTTATCATTAATGTTGGTGGTAAGTTATCATCGATGTTGGTGGTAAGTTATCATTAATGTTGGTGGTAAGTTATCAGGTTTGGGGGAATGTTGGTGGTAAGTTATCATCAGGTTTGGGGGAAGCACGGACTAGACTGGGACACCTCCTTCAAACTGTTGATTTTTGATTGATATGTTATCATGCTAATTTTGTGACTTTGCATTTGTCATTATAGAGATAAAACTACACATCTTCTACCACGGCTGTGTTTCTTTGCATTTGTTATTACAGAGATAGACTACACATCGCGACCTCAGTGCTTTCTTGTCATATCTTAACTTTTTGTGACAGTGAACAGTTCACAACAAAGAGTGAGCTGAAGAAGAAGTCACATTTTCACTGTTTAAAAAACTGTAGAACTAGAAGTAGAAAGCACTGAGATGGCGACATGGTTGTGTGTCTTTCTATTTCTCATGGCGTCATGACACAGAGAGAGGTAACAAGCTGTCGTGACCAAATATAGAGATATCTATACCTGACTCTTTCTCTATGACAACAGATTCCTGGTCTCAGAGTTGCTTACTTTCATGATATAGGTGCAAAATGTAGTGGAGAAATAGTCAACTGTCACCTGACTTATGCAGTACCTAAACTCAGTAGACCCATGAGGGCTAGATCTAGAAACTATAGACTCCTGAGGGATGGATCTAGAAACTATAGACCCATGAGGGATGGATCTAGAAACTATAGACTCGTGAGGGATGGATCTAGAGACTATAGATACTATGAGCTCGATTGTTTACCAAAAAGTTGTGTTGCTGTGTAGAGCCTAGCATACGGCAACTTTTGATTCCATAGACCAGCGCACAATTCATTACATGTCCGTAGATCTACGTCAAGACTAGCTTATCTTTGTAATAATGGTCAATTGCCGAGGCGGAAAAAAAAAGACTGACGCGTTTGTATCTGCGACGTTCCACGACCAGACCTTGCTTATATATAGAGAGAGAGATATTATGTAGGACCCAATGACTACTTGGCTAGGTGCCAATTGCGTGTCATGGAGCCGAAGATTCTCCACTACCAACTACCAGGATATTGCTCGTGCTCTTTGGGCTTTTGTCCACAGGGTGGCTGGCTTTGTGTTAGTAAAGGGTGGCTGGCTTAGTATTACTAATCCCCAACATTCCCCAGTCTAATCCCAAACATTCCCCAGTATTTTATAGCTAATCCCAAACATTCCCCAGTATTTTATAGCTAGTCCCAAACATTCCCCAGTATTTTATAGCTAATCCCAAACATTCCCCAGTATTTTATAGCTAGTCCCAAACATTCCCCAGTATTTTGTAGCTCTTCCCCAGTATTTTCTAACTCCATCCCCAGAATTTTCTACGTTCATCTCCAGTGTTCCCCAGTATTTTTTGGCTCATCGGCATCCCCAGTATGTTCTGGCTCATCCCTATTATTTTCTAGCTTATCCGTAGTATTTTCTAGCCTATTCCCAGTATTTTTTAGCTCATCCATATTATGTAGCTCATCCCTAATGTTCCTAGCTCACACCCATCTGTAAAATGTCTAGCTCATACCCAGTATTTTCTAACTCATCCCCAGTATTTTTTAGCTCTTCCCCTATATTTTCTAGCTCATCCCAATAGTACTTTTTTTTATCACGTCTCCAATATTAATATTTTCTAGCTTATCCCTATTTTTTTAAGCTCATCCTTTATATTTTCTAGCTCATCTCCAGTATTTTTTTTTTTTAGCTCAGCCCTAGTATTTTCTAGCCCATCCCCATTATTTTCGAGTTCACCCATAGCTCCATCCCCAGTATTCCTCATTTTTCTAGATCATTTCCAATATTTTCTAGCTCATCCCCAGTAGTTCTCATTTCTAGATAATTTCAAGTATTTTCTAGCTTATCTGTGTAATATTTTCTAGCTGAATCTCAGTATTTTCTAGCTCATCCCTAGTAGCCTATGTTCTAGTTCATCCCTATGCTTTTTTTGGCTTATTTGTAATATTTTCTTGCTCATCCCCAGTATTTTTTACCTTATCCGCAATATATTTTCACTTGTCCCCAGTATATTTTTAGCCCTTCTTCAGTATTCTTTTGGCTCAACTCTAAATATTTTCTACTCATTCCCTCTATTTTCTAGCTCAACCGCAGTATTTTATAGCTCATCCTCAATATTATTATTAGTTCCCAGCTACATTTCTGACTTATATTACCAATATTTTCTAGCTCAATAATCCCTCTGCAGACTTTTTAAAATTATCCCATTCCCAATTTTTTTTTTCTCATCCACGAAAATTTCTAGCTCATCCCTAAATTTTTTTTTAGCTCATCCCAGTATTTTTAGCTAATCCCTTATATTTTCTAGCTCATTATCAGTATTATCTATTCTAACTCGATCGCCATCATTTTCTAGGTCATCTCCAGTATTTTCTAGCTCAACCCTAATATTATCTAGCACATCCCCAGTATTTTCTGGCTCATCTCCAATATTTTCTAGCTCATCCCCAATATTTTTTACCTTATCCGTAATTATTTTTTGACTCATCCCCAGTGTTCCCTAGTATTTTATAGCTAATCCCAAATATTCCCCGCTATTTTTTAGCTCATCCCAAACATTTTCTAGCTCCATCCCCAAAATTTTCTAGGTCCATCTCCAGTGTCCCCCAGTATTTTTTAGCTAATCCCCAGTATGTTCTAGCTCATCCCTATTATTTTCTAGCTTATCCGTAGTATTTTCTAGCCTATTCCCAGTATTTTTTAGCTCATCCATAATATTATGTAGCTCATCCCTAATGTTCCTAGCTCATACCCATCTGTAAAATGTCTAGCTCATACCCAGTATTTTCTAACTCATCCCCAGTATTTTTTAGCTCTTCCCCTATATTTTCTAGCTCATCCCAATAGTACTTTTTTAAATCACGTCTCCAATATTAATATTTTCTAGCTTATCCCTAAATTTTTTTTAGCTCATTCTTTATATTTTCTAGCTCATCTCCAGTATTTTTTTTTAGCTCAGCCCTAGTATTTTCTAGCCCATCCCCATTATTTTCGAGTTCACCCATAGCTAATCCCCAGTATGTTCTAGCTCATCCCTATTATTTTCTAGCTTATCCGTAGTATTTTCTAGCCCATTCCCAGTATTTTTTTTAGCCCATCCTTATTATTATGTAGCTCATCCCTAATTTTTTTAGCTCATCCCCAGTATTTTTTAGGTCATCTGTAAAATGCCTAGCTCATCCCCAGTATTTTCTAACTCGTCCCCAGTATTTTTTTTTAGCTCTTCCCCTATATTTTCTAGCTCATCTCCAATATTTTGTAGCCTATCCTAAGTATTTTCAAGCTCATCCTCAATGTTCGGCTGACTTTTCTGTCTCACACACAATAATTTCTAGCTCATTCCAAGTATTTTCTAGCTCATCCCTAATTTTATTTTCTAGCTTATCCTTTTTTTTTATTTAGCCCCTCCCTAATATTTTCTAGTTAGTTCTAGCTCATCCTCAGTATCTTTATTAGCTCAACCCCATTGGTATTATTTTCTAGCTCCTCCCCAGTATTTTCTAGCTCATCCATAATATTTTCTAGCTCCATCCCCAGTATTTTCTAGCTCATCCCCAGTATTCCTCATTTCTAGATAATTTCCAGTATTTTCTAGCTTATTCGTAATATTTTCTCAGTATGTTCAAGCTCATCCCTAGTTAGTTCTAGTTCATCCCTATTACATGTATTTTCTAGCTCATTTGTAATATTTTTTTTACTTTACTCATCCCCAATATTTTTACCTTATCCGTAATATTTTTTAAACTCATTCCCAGTGTTCCCCAGTATTTTATAGCTAATCCCATATGGTCCCAACTATTTTGTAGCTCATGCCCAATATTTTCTAGCTCCATCCCCAGTATTTTTTAGCTGATCTGTAAAATTTCTAGCTTATACCCAGTATTTTTTATCTCAGCCCCAGTATTTTTTTAGCTCTTCTCCTATATTTTCTAGCTCATCTCCAGTATTTTTTTGCTCAACCGTAATACATGTATCCTTTGCGCATCCCCAGTATTGTCTAGATCAACCCTAATATTTTCTAGCTCATCCGAAGTATTTTCTAGCTTGTCCCTTTTATTTTGTAGCTCATCTACAGTATTTTATAACTCAACCTTACTATTTTGTACTCATCCCCACTATTTTCGAAAATTCAAATGGTCCCCAGACTTTCGTAACTCGCCCCCAACATTTTCTAGCTCATCTCCAATATTTTTCGTTTCATCCCAAATAATATTTTCTCGGTCATCCCTAATATTTCCTAGTTAATTCCCAACATTTTCTAGCTCATCCCCAATATTTACTAGCACATCCTCAATATCAATTCCCAACTCATGCCAAATATTCCTCAAACTTCTGTATCTCATTACCAAAATGTTTTAATTCATCCCTAATATTTTCTAATCTATGTTATACCAATAATTTTTAGCTCATCCAAAATATTTTCGAACTCATCCCTAATACTTTCTACCCCATCCCCAGTATTCCTATTTTCTAGCTCATCTCCAGTATTTTCTGGGTCAACCCTAATATTTCTATCTCATCCCCAGTATTTTTTTTAGCTCATCCTCATTATATTTTTGGCTCAACCCTAATTTTTTCTACTAATTCCCAGTTTTCTAGCTCAACCACAGTATTTTCTGGCTCATTCCCAATATTATATTTGACCCCCACTATTTTTGAAAACTCCGATAGTCCCCAGACTTTTCTATCTCATCCCAAAAATTTCTAGCTCATCTCCAATATTTTTCATTTTATCCCAATTATTTTTTTTGGTTATCCCTAATACTTTCTAGTTAATTCCCAACATTTTCTAACCCAATATATCTAGCTCAGCGTCAATATTTTCTAGCTCAATCCCAATATTCCGCAGACTTTTTTATCTCTTCCCCAATATTTCTAAAATCTCATCCACAATAATTTCAAACTCATTCAAAGTATTTTTCTAGCTCATCCCAAACATTTTCTAGCTCATCCCTAATATTTTTTGGCCACTTCCCAGTATTATCTAACTCGATCATCATTATTTTCTAGGTCATCTCCAGTATTTTCTAGCTCAACCCTAATATTTTCTAGCACAATCCCAAGTACTTTCTAGCCCATCCCTAATATTTTGCTCATCTCCAATATTTTCTAGCTCATCCCCAGCTAAATCACTCCTAGTATTTTCTAACTCATCCTTATTATTTTAAGCTCATCCCCAGTATTTTAATATTTTAGCTCATCCCTATTATTTTCTATTTCATCCCTAATCTTTTCTAGCTCATCCCCACAATTTACTACTATCAAGCTCATCCCGAGTATTTTCTAGCTCATCCCTATTATTTTCTAGCTTATCTGTAATAATTTCTAGCCCATTCCCAAATATTTTTTAGCTCATCCCTAATACTAATATTCTCGAGATCATCCCCACTATTTTTGAAAATTACAATAGTCCTTAGACTTTTCTATCTTGTCCCCAACATTTTCTTCTAGCTCATCTCCACTATTTTTCATTTCACCTCAAATATTTTTCCGATATTTTTAGCTCATCTTCAATACTTTTGTATCTTATCCACAACATTTTAAAAATCTTATTCCATAATTTTTAGATCCTTACTAGATCTATTCTAGCTCTTCCCCAATTTTTTTTTTATCACTCCCCCAATATTTTGTAGCCCATCCTCAATATTTCTAGCTCATCCCCAATATTCCTCAGACTTTTCTATCTCATCCCCAATATTTTTTTAATGATAGTTTGTTTAGACCATGGGGATCCTGATTTCAATGTAAATGAGCACAAAAGCACTGATTCTAATAGAGAAGAAGGTTCTAGATAGGCTTAAATGCCAAATTCCGCTTTGTCTGGAGCCTTGTTTTTTTTTTGTCACACTGAAGTGGATTAGAATTGGACAGCTAGAATCTAACATATATATA
>NW_004798218.1:60020-68912 GCF_000002075.1 Aplysia californica | reverse complement strand
CCCTCCCCCTAAGAAAACCTATCAGTTTCGTTAAACAAAAAATTCTCAAGGTCCAGATCACTAGCCCTGGCAGCCGTGGGATAAATAACACACAGGTATCCAAGTTTAGAGCAGATATCGATACCGATACCAATACCTATAGGTATCTAAGTATCGATACCTAGAATCGATACCTGCCCATCACTACTACCCGATGCAGAGGCCGTGGACCAAGCTCTTCTGGTGTGGTTTGGTGAAAATGGTGAAATGGTATGGTTTTAGCGCCTCTATCAACACTATTAGGTTATTTAACTCATTCGCTACGTATTATATTCGGCTTGAGGACGAATTTTTTTCGGGTGGGCGAATGAGATGATGACTAGTGGGCAGTTAAAAGTTCTTTGGGGCCACAAATTCAAATAAATATCAACGTATTATATACCAATATTTTCAGTATGGTTTCTAGAATACATCTGTAATGTTTATTTATGTATTTTGCAACTTTGGTTCCTGTAAGAGGCGATTATGCAACACAAAATTTGAAAATAAAAAATTAATAATCTTTGGTGAAACTCAAAAAATATGTTTGCACCTAGTCAAACGATACATCAAAATATCCATAAATCATAAATGAATACAAAACTGGAAAATATTGAAAAGTTTGCAGGCATTTATATACATTCCATGATATTTGTACATTTGGATCATAACATCCGATATTGAAAAAAAATAAAATTTATAATCTTGAAAAACGATCACAAACAGAAAAAAAACACTCGCATCTTAAATCGAATTATTCATGGGTAGTTTCCCTTGCCACAAGTACCCATGGACAGGGGTTTTGGCACCAACTTTCAACTTGCCTACTTAAACTACCGTGAGATTGCGGGTTCGGGGTTCGAGCCTCAGCTCGGTCAGACGTCGTGTCCTTGGGAAAGACACTTTACACAAACTTCCCACTTGCCTCGGTCCTGTCGGAGACGGACGTTAAACTAGGAGGTCCCGCTTCTTAAATAACCTAACAGTGTTAATAGGGGCGTTAAACTCATACCTTTTAATTTTTTTTCCAAGATAAATACCCCTAAACTTCCTTTTTTTTTTCAAGAGAAAAAATTAACCCTTATTACCAAAAGAACTTTTTCATTCTGAGCATTTTGTGACCAAAAGCAACAAGAGGAAAATTAGGTCAACTGACTGTTTCAAATAATATTGATCTATTATTGAACTTTTTGCAGCTAGTGAAAAAATATGAAACAAACATACACAGAGACAGTTTACACATCAGGAAACTTAGTAGCTAGAATCTACACCAAACTTCATCAGTCAATAGTCATAAACAGATTTAGGGAGTGTTTATTTAGGCCATATATGGCCAGAATAAGGTATACCCCCCCCCCCCACCTTATTTAGGCCATATATTTTCTCCTGAAAACAAGGCAATTTGTATAACACGAAGAAATAAAAACTACAGGCTGTATACGAATTATGAAACTTCAAGAAGTATTATTCAATTATTCATTCCAGCATCTTTTGACGCCTGAGTTGAAGTTTTCACAACGCTAATATGGCTTTCTGTAAAAAAATGGCCGAACCGCCTAATCGACCAGTCAGCGCCCGGGCGCCCCCGCTCTCCCCTGAGCATTATTCAACTATTAATACGTGCGGCTATGGCATTATTCAACTATTAATACCTGCGGCTATGGCATTATTCAACTATTAATACGGGCGGCTATGGCATTATTCAACTATTAATACGTGCGGCTATGGCATTATTCAACTATTAATACCTGTGGCTATGGCATTATTCAACTATTAATACATGCGGCTATGGCATTTGTGACGTACTCACTGACAAAACAATTCACAGTTTGTTTTGTTTTTTGTTTTTACCATATTTGGCTTTTGAATATTTGAATAGTGCAGATGATAGTTAAATCTAGATTCCCTATCAAGAATCAGCAGTAGTAGGCTGGAGGCAGCCAGAGAGCCTCCATCTGCTAGATCTAACTTATTGCTATGCCTGTCTAACCTCCTTGCTTTGGGCTTTGGAATTGAAATAAAACATGAACTGCACAGTTCAAGTTTATTTTAGAATCAGCATCTAAATGATATACAGAGTCAATACAATAATAACAAATCTCATCACAACAATCACTTTTACTTTTATTAGACCTAGCTTTTTTTTTCTTCAATTTTTTTTTTTCGCTGAAAGAGGTGGTAACTTTTCTACATTAGAGTTGTGAGTTTGCTGCTTTTGTTTTCAAGTCAAAGGGGGTCATTTTGTACCCCTGAGGTTGTATTCTTTACATTTTAGAATACTTCTAGTACCAAGATCTCTTGGAAACTTTCAGTATTTCCCCAAAAATCATTTTGACAGACTGCTACGCAAAGTGTACGGATCGGATTGATGAGTAAGGCTGAACCCAGGAAAGGACAACACAAGCAACCAGCGTGGAGAGCCATGGTAGCTAATGTGGAGAGCCATGGTAGCTAATGTGGAGGGCCATGGTAGCTCATGTGGAGGGCCATGGTAGCTAATGTGGAGGGCCATGGTAGCTAATGTGGAGGGCCATGGTAGCCAATGTGGAGGGCCATGGTAGCTAATGTGGAGGGCCATGGTAGCTAATGTGGAGGGCCATGGTAGCTAATGTGGAGGGCCATGGTAGCTAATGTGGAGGGCCATGGTAGCTACGTTCTACATCAACCCCTGGGATGAAGCAACTTAAACAGAGCCTGTCTGTTCCTCCAAAGGAAATCATCAATTAAGCTTTTTGGTGAGCAGAGCGATTCTGATAGGGACCCTGGTATTGGCGACTTATTCGGGTGAGACTCTGACAGCCGTGATGACACGCCAGACTTTGGTCATGTCGCACAAGATCTCTTGGGCTCATCTGTTCTTTGTGAACTTACTGCAGCTAAATAAAAGTTTTACAAAGTATTACATTGGGCATGTCCTCAAGGAAGAAGTGACTGCTGCTCTCCTCTGTCCACTGTGACTTCTGCTCTCCTCTGTCCACTGTGACTGCTGCTCTCCTCAGTCCACTGTGACTGCTGCTCTGTCCACTGTGACTGCTGCTCTGTCCACTGTGACTGCTGCTCTCCTCTGTCCACTGTGACTGCTGCTTTCCACTGTCCACTGTGACTGCTGCTTTCCACTGTCCACTGTGACTACTGCTCTCCTTTGTCCACTGTGACTGCTGCTCTCCTTTGTCCACTGTGACTGCTGCTCTCCTCTGTCCACTGTGACTGCTGCTCTCCTCTGTCCACTGTGACTGCTGCTCTCCTCTGTCCACTGTGACTGCTGCTCTCCTTTGTCCACTGTGACTGCTGCTCTCCTGTCCACTGTGACTGCTGCTCTCCTCTGTCCACTGTGACTGCTGCTCTCCTCTGTCCACTGTGACTGCTGCTCTCCTCTGTCCACTGTGACTGCTGCTCTCCTCTGTCCAGTGTGACTGCTGCTCTCCTCTGTCCACTGTGACTGCTGCTCTCCTCTGTCCACTGTGACTGCTGCTCTCCTCTGTCCACTGTGACTGCTGCTCTCCTCTGTCCAGTGTGACTGCTGCTCTCCTCTGTCCACTGTGACTGCTGCTCTCCTCTGTCCACTGTGACTGCTGCTCTCCTTTGTCCACTGTGACTGCTGCAATCCTTAATCCCCGATGTTCCCCTGTATATCTCTTTGTAAATGTACGTCAGCTCCAACGAGGTTACAAACAGACCGAAGTCGCTTTCAACGAGGTCGCGATAACCAAATTAAAGCAATTAGCGGCCGCAAAAACTAAGAATATTACTCCTTTCTCTCCATCTCACGCGAAGCACAAGGCCCATCCTCGATACCTAACACAGTGTATTGCTAGACCTAGTGTGCCTCCTTATAATATGGGCCCCAAAGCCAAGAGGATGGGCGAGGGTTAGCCTACGGTGGGGATGGGGGGTGGGTGGGAACGCGATGCGGAAAGCGTGAAACTTGATGAACTCTGGATGGGTAGGTCTAGATCGAGACCTTCATTTTCTTCAATTTTCTTTTCTTCCCCTGATCAGAAAATCCAAGCTCCCGCCTTTACTTTATGTAGATCTAGGCCTAGGTGTGAGAGGGTAGATCTATGTCTCCACACGAGAAGTGTTCCGGAAAAGACGTAATGACGGTCAAAGCACAGCTCAAACACGCGGGCACTGATGCTGTTTGAGATGTTCGTCATCAGGGGAACAACTGTTTTAATTACTGGTATTGGTAGATCGTGTAATATTAATAACTTGTCTCCTTTCTTTTCTTTAGTCTTAGTCACGTTCAACGAGAGGTCGAATCCAACGAGGACAACAAGCCGGTCCCGGCAACCTCGTTGAATGCGACACCCACTGTGTATATATATATATATATATATATGTATATATAATGTGTTGCAACCCGGTAGAATCAGGCATTCGTCAATTTTTGGGGCTATTGGTATAATTTTTCAGCCTGTTCCTTTGCCTTGCTTGAGATGAAAAATGAGCCATGCTTCCGACGGAAAGAGGAGGGGAGGTTGGTGGGGGGTCTGAGGTAAAGTTAGGTGACTTCCAAAACTGTATGTCGTTTCCTTGGGAACTGCAGGTTTTTGGTGCTTTTCATCAACATTTTTAAAAGTAAAATCTAAGCATGAATGTGTTTTTTCAACGGACATAAAAGGTGTTGAGCCAAACAACAAAAGCACTACAAAAATTGCCAACCCAGCAGAAAATTGCTGGTTTCTTAGATTTCATTATTTTGACAAGTGCCTGACTTTACCATGATGTCTCTCTCTCTCTGTCCCTCTCTCTCTGTCTCTCTCTGTCTCTCTCTCTCTCTCTCTCACACACACACACACACACGATGTATTATATTTACATATATATCTATATAATATATATATTCAAAGGTCCCGGGTTCGAATTCGGTTAGCGACCGAAAAATTTCCTTCTCTAAAATTTACTCCTTTCACCTCCTTTCCTGCTCTCTAGCAATGTTCTGTCGTCTGCTTTCGTCTTCTCCTTTACGCCCCCACCCCACCCCACCCCCCCTCACCTCCTTTGCCCCCTCCTCTGGGCTCCTGACTCTTTCTGCAACCTCTCTACTGCTCCTCCTTGGCTCCTTCTTACTGCTGTCTTTCAGCCACACCCCTGATCTTATGGTAGGAAAGATCTACACCTAGCCTTCTCGAACAAGGACGAAAAATCTCGGAAGTCCCGTCTGCAAGTTGCGCACATTAAAGATCCCTTGGTGGTCTAAAATCGATAAAAGTAGGATTTGGCCACCACCCGGACAAAATAAAAAATTTCCTACCAACTGAGAAAGTTAAATGTGTCCTGCAAGCTCATATGACCTTATGCAGTCGATATAACGACATCCTCTCTACAGAAACATGGTGCCCAGGTCCCCATTTATCATTAGTAATAAAAAACTCACTATATAAAGACATAATTTTCGTAAAAACCATGTACAGCGACGTCCATAGGTGGTCATCGCCATTTTGAAATCCACAGTGAAGACAAAACTTCAGGTCCAATGAAAACGCTCACTTTCTGACCAATGATATACTGCACTCTAAGCCAACAAAAACGCTTCCTTTCTAACAAATCAAAACGCTTGCTTTCCGAGAGGAGTGAATATCATTGGTCATCTAGTCAATGAAAACGGGTGACTAGTCGACCAATGATATTCACTCCCCTTGTTGACTAGATCTAGTCGACCAATGATATTCACTCCCCTCGTTGACTAGATCTAGTCGACCAATGATATTCCCTCCCTTCATTGACTAGTCGACCAATGATATTCACTACCCTCATTGACTAGATCTAGTCGACCAATGATATTCACTCCCCTCATTGACTAGATCTAGTCGACCAATGATATTCACTCCCCTCATTGACTAGATCTAGTCGACCAATGATATTCACTCCCCTCATTGACTAGTCGACCAACGATATTCACTCCTTTTTCTTTGAAAAAAATGGTAGAGGTTTAACGCCCCTATCAACACTATTAGCTTATTTAAGGGGCGGGACCTCCTAGTTTAACGTCCGTCTCCGACAGGACCGAGCCAAGTGGGAAGTTTGTGTAAAGTGCCTTTCCCAAGGACACAACGTCGGACCGAGCTGAGGCTCGAACCCCCGACCTTTTTCTTTAGTAGAGGTTTTACGGCGCTCGCAACTGCATAAGGTCATATGAGCATCAGAAGATTAGAGGTGTTACAAGAGACATAAAAAAAGAAGGGGAGATAAGGACAATAGAGGTTTGATAGGAGAGAAGAAGCAAACCACACCAGAGCACCCACCAACCACCCACTGATATTCACTCCCCTCGGGGCCTGTTGTCGAGTATAAGAGACAGCGCTACCGACCCAATGTCAGTATCATCGACCCACTGTCAGTATCACCGACCCACTGTCAGTATCATCTACCCACTGTCAGTATCACTGACCCACTGTCAGTATCACCGACCCACTGTCAGTATCATCTACCCACTGTCAGTATCACTAACCCACTGTTAGTATCACCGACCCACTGTCAGTATCATCTACACACTGTCAGTATCACTGACCCACTGTCAGTATCACCGACCCACTGACAGGATCAATCGACGCGCTGGCAGAATCACTTGAGTCACTGATGGTATCGACCGGATCCACTACCCACTGTCAGTATCACCCACTGTCAGTATCATCTATCCACTGTCAGTATCATCCACTGTCAGTATCTCCCACTGTCAGTATCATCTATCCACTGTCAGTATCACCCACTGTCAGTATCATCTATCCACTGTCAGTATCACCGACCCACTGTCAGTATCAACGACCCACTGTCAGTATCATTTACCCACTGTCAGTATCACCGACCCACTGTCAGTATCATATATCCACTGTCAGTATCATTTACCCACTGTCAGCATCAACGACCCACTGTCAGTATCATCTATCCACTGTCAGTATCATCTACCCACTGTCAGTATCACCCACTGTCAGTATCACCTATCCACTGTCAATATCATCTATCCACTGTCAGTATCACCGACCCACTGTCAGTATCACCGACCCACTGTCAGTATCATCTGTCCACTGTCAGTATCACTGACCCACTGTCAGTATCATTTACCCACTGTCAGTATCACCCACTGTCAGTATCATCTATCCACTGTCAGTATCATCTATACACTGTCATTATCATCTATCCAGTGTCAGTATCACCGACCCACTGTCAGTATCATCTACCCAGTATCACCGACCCACTGTCAGTATCACCGACCCACTGTCAGTATCACCGACCCACTGTCAGTATCATCTACCCACTGTCAGTATCACCGACCCACTGCCAGTATCATCTATACACTGTCAGTATCATCTATCCACTGTCAGTATCATCTATTCACTATCAGTGTCACCGACCCACTGTCAGTATCACCGACCCACTGTCAGTATCACCCACTGTCAGTATCACCGACCCACTGTCAGTATCACAGACCCACTGTCAGTATCACCTGCCCACTGTCAGTATCATCTATCCACTGTCAGTATCACCCACTGTCAATATCACCGACCCACTGTCAATATCACCGACCCACTGTCAGTATCATCTATACACTGTCAGTATCACCCACTGTCAGTATCATCTATTCACTGTCAGTATCACCTATCCACTGTCAGTATCACCGACCCACTGTCAGTATCATCTATCCACTGTCAGTACCACCGACCCACTGTCAGTACCCCGACCCACTGTCAGTATCATCTATCCACTGTCAGTATCACCCACTGTCAGTATCATTCACTGTTAGTATCATCTATCCACTGTCAGTATCATCTATCCACTGTCAGTATCACCCACTGTCAGTATCACCGACCCACTGTCAGTATCACAGACCCACTGTCAGTATCACCTGCCCACTGTCAGTATCATCTATCCACTGTCAGTATCACCCACTGTCAATATCACCGACCCACTGTCAATATCACCGACCCACTGTCAGTATCATCTATACACTGTCAGTATCACCCACTGTCAGTATCATCTATTCACTGTCAGTATCACCTATCCACTGTCAGTATCACCGACCCACTGTCAGTATCATCTATCCACTGTCAGTATCACCGACCCACTGTCAGTATCACCTATCCCCTGTCAGTATCACCGACCCACTGTCAGTATCATCTACCCACTGTCAGTATCACTGACCCACTGTCAGTATCACCGACCCACTGTCAGTATCATCTACCCACTGTCAATATCACTAACCCACTGTTAGTATCATCGACCCACTGTCAGTATCACCTATCCACTGTTAGTATCACCGACCCACTGTCAGTATCACCGACCCACTGTCAGTATCACCGACCCACTGTCAGTATCACCCACTGTCAGTATCATCTATCCACTGTCAGTATCACCGACCCACAGTCAGTATCAGCCACTGTCAGTATCATCTATCCACTGTCAGTATCACCCACTGTCAGTATCATTCACTGTTAGTATCATCTATCCACTGTCAGTATCATCTATCCACTGTCAGTATCACCCACTGTCAGTATCATCTATCCACTGTCAGTATCACCGACCCACAGTCAGTATCAGCCACTGTCAGTATCATCTATCCACTGTCAGTATCATCCACTGTCAGTATCACCCACTGTCAGTATCAATTCACTGTTAGTATCATCTATCCACTGTCAGTATCATCTATCCACTGTCAGTATCACCCACTGTCAGTATCATCTATCCACTGTCAGTATCACCGACCCACAGTCAGTATCAGCCACTGTCAGTATCATCTATCCACTGTCAGTATCATCCACTGTCAGTATCACCCACTGTCAGTATCATTCACTGTTAGTATCATCTATCCACTGTCAGTATCATCTATCCACTGTCAGTATCACCCACTGTCAGTATCATCTATCCACTGTCAGT
>NW_004798218.1:57966-59532 GCF_000002075.1 Aplysia californica | reverse complement strand
ACCTATCCACTGTCAATATCATCTATCCACTGTCAGTATCACCGACCCACTGTCAGTATCACCGACCCACTGTCAGTATCACCGACCCACTATCAGTATCTGTGGTCAGTTATCACAAAAAAGTCATTCTTGATGTACTTTGTCGAGCCTTTTTTGGTTTTTATTGGTCAACTACCTGAAGCCGAGCAAGCCGTAGAGTCTGCGGTGGAAGTCCTCCCACACCTGTCCCAGGCTCGCTCTCACAGCTTGCTGGTGAAGTTCCTGCAGAATGGCATCCTCACCCTCACCATCACCCCCACAGTCACCCTCACAATTACTGTTCTCCTGATCACCCAACAGAAAATACGACTCTAACCCACCGCGACACAGCGGGCATTTGTCCAGCAGCTTGAAACATCCTAGACACACACAGGCATGTCGGCACGGGAGCAGCACGCACCGGACACGCCGCGTCTGACACACAACACACACAGGAAGACAGTCGCATGAACACGGTCGTTCCAAAGATTCAACGCCAGGGGGGGACACATCCCTGCCCACCTCTCCCACACGGCCGAAAGTGATTGGCTGAGAGATATCCACGCCGTCGGATGTGATGGGCTGACAGATATCTACACGGCCGGATGTGATGGGCTGAGAGATATCCACGTCGCCGGATGTGGTTGGCTGAGAGATATCCACACGGCCGGATGTGATGGGCTGACAGATATCCACACGGCCGGATGTGGTAGGATCGGAGTCAGGAGATCTTCCCAAGGCTATTTCCCTGTGCACTCCTTTTCCGATCCGCTTTCGTATTTTGCCACCTCCACGCCTTGGGCCATTCTGCAATGTATCAGGAATCATTTTTCCATCTCTGTTCCTGCTATCATAAGAAGAAGTATTTGTTCTTCCATCTCTGTTCCTACTAATACCGCCGCTGTGCCCCTCATCACCGCCCCTGTGCCCCTCATCACCGCCGCTGTGCCCCTCATCACCGCCGCTGTGCCCCTCAGCTGGCGCATCCGCCGGCCGACTAGACATGTACAGAGGCTGAATAGACATGTACAGAGGCTGAAACAGAAAGCACAACATGAGAAAACTAGAGTAAATCAGATAAATCCTGACAAAGCACAAGACAAATCCTGACAAAGTACAAGACAAATCCCGACAAAGTACAAGACAAATCCTGACAAAGTACAAGACAAATCCCGACAAAGCACAAGACAAATCCCGACAAAGTACAAGACAAATCCTGACAAAGCACAAGACAAATCCTGACAAAGCACAAGACAAACCTGACAAAGCACAAGACAAATCCCGACAAAGTACAAGACAAATCCTGTGGTTTACAAGACAAAAGCTGACCAGCGTAGTCTACTTATAGTACATGGCTACTGTGCTACCTTGTCCTACTGTCTGGTACATGGCTACTGTGCTACCTTGTCCTACTGTACTGTCTGGTACATGGCTACTGTGCTACCTTGTCCTACTGTACTGTCTGGTACATGGCTACTGTGCTACCTTGTCCTACTGTCTGGTACATGGCTACTGTGCTACCTTGTCCTACTGTCTGGTACATGGCTA
>NW_004798218.1:52399-57866 GCF_000002075.1 Aplysia californica | reverse complement strand
ACTGTCAGTATCACCGACTCACTGTCAGTATCATCTACCCACTGTCAATATCACCCACTGTCAGTATCACCGACCCATTGTCAGTATCATCTACCCACTGTCAGTATCACCCACTGTCAGTATCACCGACTCACTGTCAGTATCATCTACCCACTGTCAGTATCACCCACTCACTGTCAGTATCACCCACTCACTGTCAGTATCATCTACCCACTGTCAGTATCACCGACCCACTGTCAGTATCACTGACTCACTGTCAGTATCACCTATCCCCTGTCAGTATCACCGACCCACTGTCAGTATCATCTACCCACTGTCAGTATCACCGACCCACTGTCAGTATCACCGACTCACTGTCAGTATCATCTACCCACTGTCAGTATCACCGACCCACTGTCAGTATCACCGACTCACTGTCAGTATCATCTACCCACTGTCAATATCACCCACTGTCAGTATCACCGACCCATTGTCAGTATCATCTACCCACTGTCAGTATCACCCACTGTCAGTATCACCGACTCACTGTCAGTATCATCTACCCACTGTCAGTATCACCCACTCACTGTCAGTATCACCCACTCACTGTCAGTATCATCTACCCACTGTCAGTATCACCGACCCACTGTCAGTATCACTGACTCACTGTCAGTATCACCTATCCCCTGTCAGTATCACCGACCCACTGTCAGTATCATCTACCCACTGTCAGTATCACCGACCCACTGTCAGTATCACCGACTCACTGTCAGTATCATCTACCCACTGTCAGTATCACCCACTGTCAGTATCACCGACCCACTGTCAGTATCACCGACCCACTGTCAGTATCACCGACCCACTATCAGTATCTGTGGTCAGTTATCACAAAAAAGTCATTCTTGATGTACTTTGTCGAGCCTTTTTTGGTTTTTATTGGTCAACTACCTGAAGCCGAGCAAGCCGTAGAGTCTGCGGTGGAAGTCCTCCCACACC
This sequence comes from Aplysia californica, assembly GCF_000002075.1. NCBI lineage: Eukaryota > Metazoa > Mollusca > Gastropoda > Aplysiida > Aplysiidae > Aplysia > Aplysia californica. The sequence continues at coordinate 56,891 of NW_004798218.1, read as the reverse complement.
TGTCCCAGGCTCGCTCTCACAGCTTGCTGGTGAAGTTCCTGCAGAATGGCATCCTCACCCTCACCATCACCCCCACAGTCACCCTCACAATTACTGTTCTCCTGATCACCCAACAGAAAATACGACTCTAACCCACCGCGACACAGCGGGCATTTGTCCAGCAGCTTGAAACATCCTAGACACACACAGGCATGTCGGCACGGGAGCAGCACGCACCGGACACGCCGCGTCTGACACACAACACACTCAGGAAGACAGTCGCATGAACACGGTCGTTCCAAAGATTCAACGCCAGGGGGGGACACATCCCTGCCCACCTCTCCCACACGGCCGAAAGTGATTGGCTGAGAGATATCCACGCCGTCGGATGTGATGGGCTGACAGATATCTACACGGCCGGATGTGATGGGCTGAGAGATATCCACGTCGCCGGATGTGGTTGGCTGAGAGATATCCACACGGCCGGATGTGATGGGCTGACAGATATCCACACGGCCGGATGTGGTAGGATCGGAGTCAGGAGATCTTCCCAAGGCTATTTCCCTGTGCACTCCTTTTCCGATCCGCTTTCGTATTTTGCCACCTCCACGCCTTGGGCCATTCTGCAATGTATCAGGAATCATTTTTCCATCTCTGTTCCTGCTATCATAAGAAGAAGTATTTGTTCTTCCATCTCTGTTCCTACTAATACCGCCGCTGTGCCCCTCATCACCGCCCCTGTGCCCCTCATCACCGCCGCTGTGCCCCTCATCACCACCCCTGTGCCCCTCATCACCGCCGCTGTGCCCCTCATCACTGCCGCTGTGCCCCTCATCACCGCCGCTGTGCCCCTCAATACCGCCGCTGTGCCCCTCAGCTGGCGCATCCGCCGGCCGACTAGACATGTACAGAGGCTGAAACAGAAAACACAACATGAGAAAACTAGAGTAAATCAGATAAATCCTGACAAAGCACAAGACAAATCCTGACAAAGTACAAGACAAATCCCGACAAAGTACAAGACAAATCCTGACAAAGTACAAGACAAATCCCGACAAAGCACAAGACAAATCCCGACAAAGTACAAGACAAATCCTGACAAAGCACAAGACAAATCCTGACAAAGCACAAGACAAACCTGACAAAGCACAAGACAAATCCCGACAAAGTACAAGACAAATCCTGTGGTTTACAAGACAAAAGCTGACCAGCGTAGTCTACTTATAGTACATGGCTACTGTGCTACCTTGTCCTACTGTCTGGTACATGGCTACTGTGCTACCTTGTCCTACTGTACTGTCTGGTACATGGCTACTGTGCTACCTTGTCCTACTGTACTGTCTGGTACATGGCTACTGTGCTACCTTGTCCTACTGTCTGGTACATGGCTACTGTGCTACACTGTCCTACTGTCTGGTACATGGCTACTGTGCTACCTTGTCCTACTGCCTGGTACATGGCTACTGTGCTACACTGTCCTACTGTCTGGTACATGGCTACTGTGCTACCTTGTCCTACTGCCTGGTACATGGCTACTGTGCTACCTTGTCCTACTGCCTGGTACATGGCTACTGTGCTACCTTGTCCTACTGTCTGGTACATGGCTACTGTGCTACCTTGTCCTACTGTCTGGTACATGGCTGCTGTGCTACCTTGTCCTACTGTACTGTCTGGTACATGGCTACTGTGCTACCTTGTCCTACTGTACTGTCTGGTACATGGCTACTGTGCTACCTTGTCCTACTGTCTGGTACATGGCTGCTGTGCTACCTTGTCCTACTGTACTGTCTGGTACATGGCTACTGTGCTACCTTGTCATACTGTCTGGTACATGGCTACTGTGCTACCTTGTCCTACTGTCTGGTACATGGATACTGTGCTACCTTGTCCTACTGTCTGGTACATGGATACTGTGCTACCTTGTCCTACTGTCTGTCATTTCTGACCATGCTGAAGACAGAGAAAGGACGATGGTTTACCCCGTCTAAGTGACCCACTCATAAAGGACGATGGTTTACCCCGTCTCAGTGACCCACTCATGGGTCAATAATTGACATACGCCAGACCTGCCACTCTATGAAACCTCAAAATCAGGATATCAGGGAGAAAAAATCGGGATTTGGTGAAAAAAATCGGGATCAACAGCAAATCACCAAGGTGACTGCCAAAGCTGACTTAATATTTTTCCAGGGGTGTCCATAAATTACTTGGCCTATATGCACTCTGAGTGTCTTTGTTTGTTTGCTTGCGCGCACGTGTGTGTGTGTGTGCGCACGTGTGTGTGTGTGTGTGCGCACGTGCATGCGAGTTATTATTTTTTGTAAATCCTGAAGCATCACTTCAAGCACTCCTAGTCCAAGTGTCTATACCCACCCCACCAATAAGTCCCGGAATACATGAACTTAAGTTGACCCCATCAACGGACGGTCCCCGACACGCAGAACACGGCGATGATATGTCACGTGACACAAATGCGCGATTAAAACAATTTTACTAACGGTTACGACTAACTGCGCGTTCACACAAAACACTTGGATGAGCGACAGTCGTTCTACTTCTAGATCTAGTACTCTAGGATAACGACGGCGGCCGACCGACCAATTGTACCAACAAATCTCTTATCCCTCATAATGCGTTCAGACTAAAGCAACGACAACGGCCCTATGTCAGTCTTGTCAGCGCAGTTATATGTAGTTGTGTGAGAGTTAGAGAAAGACAGTCGCTCGTCCGAGTGTTTGATGTGAACACGCAGTTACCAGACCGCGGACAAGGCTTGTTTTGAAAGTAACAACGGAACTACGAATATTATCGATTATTTGTATGTCCCAAATTGTAACAATTACCAGGCTATCATCAGAGAATTCTGAGTGCGGGCAAAGATCACACACAACTTGAGGCGAGTCAACTACTAAATGCGGCATCGATATTTCGGGAAATAGTGCTCGAGTTCCTGCTTACAAAAAGTTCAATGGGTGCTTCCTGCGATAAAGGAGAAGGCAGAGTAAGTTTTTAGAAATATATGGCAGAACAGCAGACTGGGACAAAAAATCGGGATGGACAAAAAATCGGGATACACACGATCGAAATCGGGAAAATCGGGATGCTTGAGATTTGGGGCAAAAAATCGGGATATCCCGACTAAATCGGGATGAGTGGCAGGTCTGCGTACGCAGACAAAACACCTAGGTCAACAATTTTTATTCGCTAAATTGAAAGCCTGACCAGTTACCCTACTTTAAAAAAAACAACTCAAATTGAAACTGTGAATAGTTTTTGAACATATTAGAATTCAAATTTCAATGGCTACGCCGACAAAAATCCTCTTTTCTCGAAACTGCTGTGAATAAAAAAGGCGTTTTTGTCAGCTTACGGCAGAGTGGTGTGTAAGTGACGCCATGTGTAAGTGACGCCGTGTGTAAGTGACGCCGTGTGTAAGTGACGTCGTGTGTAAGTGACGCCGTGTGTAAGTGACGCCGTGTGTAAGTGACGTCGTGTGTAAGTGACGTCGTGTGTAAGTGACGCTGTGTGTAAGTGACGTCGTGTGTAAGTGACGCCGTGTGTAAGTGACGTCGTGTGTAAGTGACGTCATGTGTAGTGTGTAAGTGACGGCGTGTTTAGTGTGTAAGTGACACTGTGTGTACTGTGTAAGTGAGGGCGAGTGTAGTGTGTAAGTGAGGGTGTGTGTAGTGTGTAAGTGACGGCGTGTGCAAGTGAGGGCGTGTGTAGTGTGTAAGTGACGGCGTGTGTAAGTGAGGGCGTGTGTAGTGTGTAAGTGACGGCGTGTGTAAGTGAAGGCGTGGGTAGTGTGTAAGTGACGCTGTGTGTAGTGTGTAAGTGACGCTGTGTGTAGTGTGTAAGTGACACTGTGTGTAGTGTGTAAGTGACACTGTGTGTAGTGTGTAAGTGACACTGTGTGTAGTGTGTAAGTGACGGCATGTGTAAGTGACGGCGTGGGTAGTGTGTAAGTGACACTGTGTGTAGTGTGTAATTGATGTTGTGTGTAGTGTGTAAGTGACACTGTGTGTAGTGTGTAAGTGACACTGTGTGTAGTGTGTAAGTGATGCTGTGTGTAGTGTGTAAGTGACACTGTGTGTAGTATGTAAGTGACGGCGTGGGTAGTGTGTAAGTGACGGCATGTGTAAGTGAGGGCGTGTGTAGTGTGTAGTGACGCAGTGTGTAAGAGACACTGTGAACACACTGACCTAAGGAAGTCATGAACACATTAGCTCTGGATGGACATACCTTTAGAGAGTAGAGGGCTACTCCATGGATGGACATACCTTTAGAGAGTAGAGGGCTACTCCATGGATGGACATACCTTTAGAGAGTAGAGGGCTACTCCATGGATGGAGATACCTTTAGAGAGTAGAGGGCTACTCCATGGATGGACATATCTTTAGAGAGTAGAGGGCTACTCCATGGATGGAGATACCTTTAGAGAGTAGAGGGCTACTCCATGGATGGATATACCTTTAGAGAGTAGAGGGCTACTCCATGGATGGACATACCTTTA
>NW_004798218.1:44053-50272 GCF_000002075.1 Aplysia californica | reverse complement strand
GATATCTTGACAACGACTTCAAAAATATTATAATGGCTTTGATAGATATCTTGACAACGACTTCAAAAATATTATAATGGCTTTGATAGATGTCTTGACAATGACTCCAAAAATATTATAATGGCTTTGATAGATATCTTGACAACGACTTCAAAAATATTATAATGGCTTTGATAGATGTCTTGACAACGACTCCAAAAATATTATAATGGCTTTGATAGATATCTTGACAACGACTCCAAAAATATTATAATGGCTTTGATAGATGTCTTGACAACGACTCCAAAAATATTATAATGGCTTTGATAGATATCTTGACAAATAGAGCATTCGCCTCCTGACCTCATGGTCTTAGTAATTCAAAACGGCAAAAAAATGTAAGATAGAACTTGGTAAATCTGAGGTAGCGATTTGCTGTCAGTGCCAAGCGAGGCCTGGTTTTTCATTCCTTTCACTTTCAAGGAGAAGAAATGCCAGCTTTCGTCTCAACCGATCCCTGTAAGTGGAAGAAACTGTTCCAACATCCCCCACAACCAAGTATTTTATTGTATGTGAAACAACGCTCGGGCACACAGGCAAGCTTTACATGGAAACTCATTCAATAGAATGGAGGTGAAATATTTTGCCACCTACACACCTTCTACGAGAAAGCTTCTTAATTTGGAAATATGATTTGAAACAGAGGCTCTCTGAATCAAGAGACCAAATGCTCACTCATAAAACAAAGGACGGCAACACTTGCTCAGTTGATGGATCAAAAACCCCCCAGCATGCGGAGAGGGAAGATAGCAGCAGCCGCCAGCTCAACGCACGCCGAGATGTCGCAGCGAGTTGCCCCACAATGATGGCCTTATGTGTCATCCAATTATTTCTCTACACCAGCAGTTTGCTCATTTCTAACAGAACAATTCTTTTCTATTTATTCTCGTTTGTTGTTTGTGTGTTTGTTTGTTGTTGGGTTTTTTCTTTTTCATTTGACAATTTTAGTTTTGATTCACATGATTCTTTCATTGTTGCACTACAGGGCTTACATCTGGCTTTCTTTGTAGCCAAAACCCCTTTTACTTCTTACCTTGATACACTTCTCATGCATTTAGCCTCTTTCTTTCTCCAATTCAAGCATAATTTCTATTTGAAACTGCTACATGGCATTTGAATGTCCTATGTGTTACATTTGAGATCTCAAAGTTTCCATTTGAACCGGCTATTATTATAGGACTGTTAATGACGTCATGTAGCCTATATTTGGACTTCTTTGGTGTAATTTGGTCTTTCAATGTGGCATTTGAATTTGTTCTATACTATCACGACATCCCTAAATCATTCTCCATGTGTGTAATATCATCCCTACGTCACTAGCACTGTCACTACATCCCTAATACAATCGCTATGTCACCAATACTTTCACTACGGTACATCCCTAATACAATCACTATGTCACCAATACTTTCACTACGGTATCACTAATACAATCACTATGTCACCAATACTTTCACTACGGTACATCACTAATACAATCACTATGTCACCAATACTTTCACTACGGTACATCACTAATACAATCACTATGTCACCAATACTTTCACTACGGTACATCACTAATACAATCACTATGTCACCAATACTTTCACTATGGTACATCACTAATACAATCACTATGTCAATAATACTTTCACTACACCCCTAACACTATCACTACGTCACTAATACTTTCACTATATCCCTAACACTATCACTATGTCACTAATACTACCATTACATCTGTAATACTATCACTATGTCACTAATACTATCACGACATCCCTAATACCATAACTATGTCACTAAATACTATCACTCTCACCATACACTCTCACAAACACACACTCTCACAAACACACACTCTCACAAACACACACTCTCACAAACACACACTCTCACAAACATACACTCTCACAAACATACACTCTCACAAACATACACTGTCACAAACACACACTCTCACAAACATACATTCTCACAAACATACACTGTCACAAACATACACTGTCACAAACACACACTCTCACAAACATACACTCTCAAAAACATACATTCTCACAAACATACACTCTCACAAACACACACTCTCACAAACACACACTCTCACAAACATACACTGTCACAAACATACACTGTCACAAATATACGTACGTACGATACACTGTCACATTAATACGTACGTACGATACACTGTCACAAATATACGTACGATACAGTTGGGATCCTCCATGCTCTCGCAGACGTCTGAGACTTCCTCCCGGCCCCCCGCTCCAGCCTCCTGCTCGGAACTGTCCCCGGAATTCTGGGAAGGGTCCTGACCTTGTGTGGCACCAGAGTCGTGACCTTGACCTGGCTGTGGCACAAAGGTGAGCACTGCCACAGGGTAGCGGTCCCTGGGTACGTCTCCCAGGCTCTCGCTGCTCACAGACTCCGGCAGCCGGTCACAGATCTCGTGCTCTCCTGGCTCCAGATACCTGCAGCAAACACGATACCTTCAGATACCTGCAGCAAACAGGATACCTGCAGCAAACACGATACCTTCAGATACCTGCAGCAAACAGGATACCTTCAGATACCTGCCGCAAACACGATACCTGCAGCAAACACGATATCTTCAGATACCTGCAGCAAACAGGATACCTTCAGATACTTGCAGCAAACAGGATACCTGCAGATACCTGCAGCAAACACAACCCTTCACTTTCTCCTTCATAATGTAAGAACACGGACTCAGAGAAAAAGAAAAGAAAGAAAGGAACTATTTTTCCAAAGACCAACGTCAGAATATTTGTCTTATTGCCAGATTGTCACGTCAGAATATTTATCTTATTGCCAGATTGTCACGTCAGAATATTTGTCTTATTACCAGATTGTCACGGCATTTAAAATGGGGGCTCTGTGAACTTTTCTATGGGGGCTCTGTGAACTTTTCTGCCAATACCAGCACTGAACCACACACACACACATACACACACACACATACATACACACACAAACTGAACCACACACACACACACACACACACACACACATACGTACACACATATACAAACACACATACACACACAAACTGAATCACACATACACACACATACACATACATACAAACTGAACCACACCTACAGACACATACACACACACATACACACACACATACATACACACATACATACACACACATACACACCACCTGAACCACACATACACACACATACACACACACACACACACACATACATACACACACATACACACATAATCACACATACACATACACACACACACACACATACTGAACCACTTGGGCCTATTTGAAACAGTTTCTCAGCAAATTCCAAACAAAACAAGCAAAAACAGCACCAGCATACATAATATATTCTATAAATAGGAAACCTGCTGGAAATCTAGACCCATTCAAGGAGAGAATAAAATGCATGTGAATCTTGGAGCAAATGGTTTGCTTACTTGACAGAAGGACAACTTACTGCAGCTGTGTGCTGTGAAGGGCCTCCAGCTGTCGATACATCTCACAGCTCAAATCTCGGCAGGCCCGCCGTACCTCTGTGCCGGGCTTCAGAATCAAGTCGTGAAGCGGGTTGATCCGAGGACCCCATAAAATAACAACTTCACAAGGACAAAGGCTAGACAGGACCGCTCTCAGCCCATCTGTAGAGGGAAAGACACAACCTGAAAGGCCCGCAAGGAACAATTTACAAGTAGTACTTTTTCCTTCTTACACATATATCAATATGTTTTCATAGGCTATTACTTTTTCCTCCTCACACATAGCAATATAATGTTTTAGTATTACTTTTTCCTTCTTACACATATATCAATATGTTTTAGTAGGCTATTACTTTTTCCTCCTCACACATAGCAATATAATGTTTTAGTATTACTTTTTCCTCCTCACACATAGCAATATAATGTTTTAGTATTACTTTTTCCTTCTTACACATAGCAATATAATGTTTTAGTAGGCTATTACTTTCTCCTTCTTACACATAGCAATATAATGTTTTAGTATTACTTTTTCCTCCTCACACATAGCAATATAATGTTTTAGTATTACTTTTTCCTCCTCACACATAGCAATATAATGTTTTAGTAGGCTATTACTTTTTCTTTCTTACACATATATCAATATGTTTTAGTATTACTTTTTTTTAAAGCTCAGAAGAAGAGAGCAAAAACAAAGGTGAGAACAAAGCATGTACCATGTAGCCTATGTAGCCTATCGTTAAAGCATGTACCATGTAGCCTATGTAGCCTATCGTTAAAGCATGTACCATGTAGCCTATGTAGCCTATCGTTAAAGCATGTACCATGTAGCCTATCGTTAAAGCATGTACCATGTAGCCTATCGTTAAAGCATGTACCATGTAGCCTATCGTTAAAGCATGTACCATGTAGCCTATCGTTAAAGCATGTACCATGTAGCCTATCGTTAAAGCATGTACCATGTAGTCTATCGTTAAAGCATGTACCATGTAGCCTATCGTTAAAGCATGTACCATGTAGCCTATCGTTAAAGCATGTACCATGTAGCCTATCGTTAAAGCATGTACCATGTAGCCTATCGTTAAAGCATGTACCATGTAGCCTATCGTTAAAGCAAGACCAAGCAGCCTATCGTTAAAGCATGTACCATGCAGCCTATCGTTGAAGCATCATTGCCTTTCTCACCCTGCACCAGGGTAGAGGCCACGCACAAACACTTTCTCACCCTGCACCAGGGTATAGGCCACGAACAAACACTTTCTCACCCTGCACCAGGGTAGAGGCCACGGACAAACACTTTCTCACCCTGCACCAGGGTATAGGCCACGGACAAACACTTTCTCACCCTGAACCAGGGTATAGGCCACGGACAAACACTTTCTCACCCTGCACTAGGGTATAGGCCACGGACAAACACTTTCTCAAATATTTCTATCAGGATGTACAGCCTAAATAGTTCTATAAGACAGGATGTATGGCCTAAATAGTTCTATAAGACAGGATGTACGGCCTAAATAGTTCTATAAGACAGGATGTATGGCCCAAATAGTTCTATAAGACAGGATGAACGGCCTAAATAGTTCTATAAGACAGGATGTATGGCCTAAATAGTTCTATAAGACAGGATGAACGGCCTAAATAGTTCTATAAGACAGGATGAACGGCCTAAATAGTTCTATAAGACAGGATGTATGGCCTAAATAGTTCTATAAGACAGGATGTACGGCCTAAATAGTTCTATAAGACAGGATGAACGGCCTAAATAGTTCTATAAGACAGGATGTACGGCCTAAATAGTTCTATAAGACAGGATGTACGGCCTAAATAGTTCTATAAGACAGGATGTATGGCCTAAATAGTTCTATAAGACAGGATGTACGGCCTAAATAGTTCTATAACTCTTTCAGTACGCTAGAGATTCCACAATTTTATGCACCCAGGGGGTGAACGGCTACAAATCTGTCCTCAGAGAAATTCGCGCGCGCAACCCGCAAGTTGCGCACGCAATTTTTGGCCTCAGCGCAACTTTAGGCCTCAGCGCAACTTTTGCGCAACTTTTGCGCAACTTTTGCCATTTTCGTGAATTCGCGAATTTTAGGCAATTTTCAGCAAAAGTTGGAAAAATAATAATTTAATTTCGGTAAAAATAACTGAAATTTTCTTCCTCTACTAAAAATAGCGACGAGAAGGGGGACAGTTCGTACCTGAAATTAGATTTGCCACTTCTTTTGCACTTTGCACTACGTGGATGAGATCGGGTCGGGATGATCGCCCGACTCTTTGCCTGAAAACAATGCCGCGTTTGTTTTTGAGGCAACGACTCACGAGTCGGGCGCGATCGATTTGTGCCACGATAGCCACTTTGCGCCATCAGTCTGTCGAGCAAACCGACCCGTCCCGACTTGACCCCCCCAATAGTCCTATTTGGACTGAATCATCTTCTACTTCTTCTAGATCTAGCTAAATCTAGACTGTAGATCTAGATGTCTATAGAGTAAACTCAATCGTAAACACGATCGTCTGATTACTTAGCTTGCTTGGTTCCGTAGCACCAGGTAGATAGATCTAGTATAAAAATTTGTGAAAGACTTAGTCTTAGGCCAGGAGGCTAGATCTAGACATGGATCGATTCATCCAGAAAACCCCTAAAGGGGTCGTTCAAATAATAATCTTACACCTGGAAAAAGGCCTGAAGGG
>NW_004798218.1:27279-43624 GCF_000002075.1 Aplysia californica | reverse complement strand
CACTGGTCACACCTGCCCAATACGTCGGCGAGAGTTTAAGTTTAAGGACCTGACACAAGTAAACTATGCAACCTCCGTGCAGTTCGGTTTTTTGGGGGGTTTTTTGTTTTGTTTTTGGTACGGTAGACATTCAGATTTAACTTTTGATTTTGATCTAACAAAACTCAGGTAGGTTACTTTGATTGCAATGGGCATACCAACAATGTATTCCAATAATTTCATGACATTTTAGCTATATACGTCTTACAACTTTTCTTGCAACTTTTGTTGATTTTTCTTGCAACTTTTTGCAACTTTTGCTATTTTCAAATGCAACTTTCTCTGAGGACAGACAAATCAGTCAGATATTGATGGATTTGTTTGTGCGAGCGCTCAAACTATCCGTACTTGGACAGGTACTCAAAATATTACGGATGGAAATTGGTAGTAAATGCAGCACAGGAACAGGTGTAAATCTTGGGGTAGGCAAAATCAGTACCCAAAAGAGATGAGGATGTATACAGCCTAAATAGTTCTAGAAGAGACGAGTGAAAAAGGTGCAAGAAAAGCAAATTGAAAGATGTTCAGAGTTTCTTACCTTGCAGAGTCCTTTTGTCACTATCCAGATGAAGAAAAAATGGATTTGAGACTTTGACCATATTCCTTTCCTCAATGCCAATAGTCAGGTGAGAAGACCCCGAGCTGTCAATATTCAAGCTGGACAACGAAGACAGAAGATTACACTAATAAGGTGTATGCAAAAATCTGGAAATATTGTGCACAAGTTAAGAATTTATTAGTATTACTCCAGGAGAGCGACACAAGGTTAGAGAAGTCTACTTCAAGAGTAAATCCTAATTTTTCCCCAAAAGTTGTGTTCCTTTTCCACTACCAACCCATAATTTAAAACTATCTTACAAATCATCTGTGAGATAATTAACTATCTTACAAATCATCTGTGAGATAATTAACTATCTTACACATTATTATCATCTTTGAGATAGTTAACTATCTTACACATCATCCGTGAGATAGTTAACTATCTTACACATCATCTTTGAGATAGTTAACTATCTTACACATCATCCGTGAGATGAAAATACAGGGAAAGGTCCAACACAGAAGACTCGAAATCACACATCCGTCAAAGTGTGCCTACCGTCCCGTTTTATCTTTTATCTTCACGTAAGAAAAACACACGAAGCTCAAAAAAACAAACACGGAATAGTCAAATTAATTACGCTTCTGTAGGGGTCAAAAGTCAATGTCCTTTGAGGTGCACTGTAGACAAATTATAATAATAATTCTTTTTTTAAACGGAAAAGGTCAAGGTTGGTAAAAACCACCAACCCGCCTCTACAGAAGCAGCTAGCAGTGCTATTTTTAGGGTGCTGCTCGACACGCGTGCCTAGGCCCTAGGTCTAGCAAGGCTTGCATGGAGTGGGTGAGAGAAAGGGTTGTGCATCACACGATCGGCCGCCCCACGCCTCTTGGCAAAGGACTGCGCGCTTGGCGGGAGAGGCGGATTACTGTCGTGAAAAGCAGATGTTATCGATCAAATTGTTCATGTTTTGACAATTTTGAAAAGGCATCTTTGACTGGTGCAAACTAAAGACCGCTCACACTGACCCGCGCAAGGAAACTGTCTTAGTACCCGTAGGCTCATTACCGATAGAACTCAAAAGCGCTGTTCATCATTGTTTTGCCCCTAAAGTAGCAATCTTTGTAGTTTTTCTTGGTTCTCTGACACAGCCGATGCCATCCCACTTTTCATGTATCCCTCGAACTACTGAGTCTGGTCCCAACGAGTTCCAGCTATCCGTATACTGTACACAGAAACTCTGAAGAAATATACATATTGATCACAAGTCTAAAGCTAGCAATTACATCTGGATTCTAATAACATAATGTACACAAGCATAGAGACCTACAGGTCTCTCATTTCTCATAGGAATTCAGTCCCCAAATGTTGCCAGGGGGGGGGCAGGTCAATTAACTATCCTGAAGTGTAAATGTTGAAGAAAGTTTTCTTTTCTTTCATCAAACCCTTCGACAACCTATCTATAAGGCCTATATCTGGCGCTTTTTCCATAGTTCCCACCCCCCAATTATCATTTCCTGTTTCAGTAATGTAATATTTAATACGCAGTGGCTATTTTTACGGCGTGCCGTAAAGATAGTCTCCCAGTGAGTCCCAGGCTATTTTTACGGCGATCCTCGAAAAGCGACCCTACTCCGCCTCTCATGTACGCGACATGCCTCAATGTATTAGATCTAGGCCTATAGGGGCCGTTCAAAATATAAACTTACACCTCAGAGGGAAAAGGTGTCTTTGGCTTCTGTAAGAAAAGTGTAAGATTGGGTGGGGAGGTTAACCAAATATGACACTTCTGTGAGATGAACGTTTTGCTCATGACTGGGAAGAAAAGGTAAAAGATTGTTTCTTTGTAACTTTGCAACTATTTTGTTGATCTTTTAATGTCTTGATGTCTTTTATTTGTAAGGCACGTACCTATTGCATTGACAAGAGTCTCAATGTCTTCCACATATATGCGTTTCTTTTTAGTCCATATGGTTTGATTAAATTGTATTAACTGAAATGATATTTTTTTTTACAAGCTGGTTAAAAAAAGCCACGTATAGTACAGGTATCTTTGAAATAATACTGGAAGTTGAAGATCGGAAAAAGTACTAATATTAAATTGGTGTGGGTGGGGGTTGGAGGCAAATGTGAGAAAAGTGGTATTGGGTTTTGTGTTTTAAAAAAGTCCCCAAAAGTGTAAGATTATATTTGAACAGCCCCATAGGTTTTCCATTTCCTCCTCTTCACCGTCATTCTATTCTCTTCTTCATCTGCCTTCTCCCTTCCTCCACCACCACCTCTTCCTTCTTCTCCCCACCATCATCATTCACCCTCTCTTTATCATCACCACCACCATCACCCCCTCGTCACTATCATTACCATCATCACTGCCACTGCCAGCATCATCATCTCATTCACTGACATCACTACATGTACCACACCCACAAGAAGAGCGGCCATTTTGGAGTTAACACTTTTCGCCTTGGGAATGCCTTTAAAATGTTCCTCCTTCCTTTGCACTGAGCAGATTTTTGATAGAGGTGTAAAATATTTTTTTGTGTGTTCACAATCATTAATTTATTAATTATTGTGATGAAATTTCAGGGCACAGGAACACATATATTTTTTTACATTCAAATTTCAAAATTTTGCTCAGTACGATTGACCACAGTATCTGTATCTACCATTCCACCAATTTTCATGCAATTTTGTTAGAGAGTAAGAAGCCTTCGGTTTTTAAAAAATTATTGTTTGTTTTGCATGTTGGTGCTGTTTCCATTCCATGGCAACTTTCATATTTTCCAACTTATCAAAATTTACTTTCTTCATTATTTCTTATGCCTGTATAATTTTTTTTCCTAAATATGAATCGGAAAAAGAATCACCCTTGGGGTGAGCTGTTCCCCGTAAAAATGAACAGTAATAATATGAGCACATTAGAAAACAAAACACAAAAACTTTAAAAATGCGACCTATTTTATTATTTGAAAGAATCCCACAACAACAAGGTCCTAGTAAAGAACATAAAAACATTGAATTGTTTAAGTCCAGAATAAAGACTATAATTATGATAATACTTAATACTAATAATAGAGGACATTTAATTATAGTGCCTTACTCTCGGTTTTAACCAGCTCAAAGTATGTTACATTAGTTTAGTCATTTAGTAAAATGTAGTATAAAATAACAAATAAGGTAGTAGTCTACAAGGCCTACAAGCCAAGACGGAATTTATAAGACTGAAAAACATGTTCTACGTCATCAGTTTGTTACCGCCGTAAAAATAACATTTCAGTTAATACAATTTTATCAAACCATATGAACTAGAAAGAACGCATATATGTGGAAGACATTGAGACTCTTGACAAGGCAATAGGTACATGCCTTACAAATAAAAGACATCAAGACACTAAAAGATCAACAAAACAGTTGCAAAGTTACAAAGAAACATTAAGAAATTAGATGTCTACCTACAGAATTTTCATCATAATTTCAAAATTATTTGTCACCCCCCCCCCCTCTCAAAAAAACAAAACAAAACAAAAAAAACAACAACAACAGGGATCTGCAGTAATCATGCAGATCTGGTTCTTGTTATTGGCATTTATCCACTTTTTCTTTGACCTTTTCTTCCCAGTCATGAGCAAAACGTTCATCTCACAGAAGTGTCATATTTGGTTAACCTCCCCACCCAATCTTACACTTTTCTTACAGAAGCCAAAGACACCTTTTCCCTCTGAGGTGTAAGTTTATATTTTGAACGGCCCCTATAGGCCTAGATCTAATACATTGAGGCATGTCCCGTACATGAGAGGCGGAGTAGGGTCGCTTTTCGAGGATCGCCGTAAAAATAGCCTGGGACTCACCGGGTGGCTATCTTTACGGCACCCTGTAAAAATAGCCTGGGAGGCTATCTTTACGGCTCGCCATAAAAATAGCCACTGCGTATTTAATATTTCAGAGATCACTAGATCTAGATCTAGAGATCTCTAAATGTAATAGATCACTGAATGATTTAGGGCCTATAGATAGATAGATAATAAATCATGTCTATGGCTATGTGTCTAGATATCTAGATCTAGATCTATAACTTAGATATAGACCTAAATCTAGATTCTACGCTATAGATCAGTTTTAGATCTAGATCTAGATGAACTTAAGTCTACCCTGAGCCAAGAGGGCGTTGAAAGTTTCCAAAATCACAAAAGATTTCCCCTCCTGGATCTGTAGATCTAGATATAGCTAGATTTTAGATCTAGAGATCTATAGCCTATGTACGGCGTACTGTCACGTACGTCATACCGTCAGTTGGCACGCATTTGGTCTAGAAAATCTAGTCTAGAATCTATACTTCGCGTCTTTGTTCCGGGTTACCGGGTCTGTAGAGGTAGATCTAGTTTTCTAGATCTAGATATCTAGAAATCTAGATATCTAGGCCTACACTGCACTCCCAATAAAACATCACAACTGTTTCAAAAGTATTTGAATTGGATGGACAATGTATGGGGGACTTTTATCAAGATACGACCATTTTCTTTGGGCATGACATAAATTAAGACTGGGGGCTCTCGCGGCCTAGAGGTTAAGGTGTTGGCCTCTCATTCAAAAGTCCCGGGTTTGAATCCGGGTAGCGACCGAAAAATTTTCTTCTAAAAAATTGTCTCCTTTCACCTCCTTCCCAGCTCTCTAGCAATGTTCTGTTGTCTGCTTTCATTTCCACTTTCCGCCCCCACCCCCTCACCTCCTTTGTCCCCTCCTCTGGGCTCCTGACTCTTTCTGCAGCCTTTCTACTGCTACTCCTTGGCTCCTTCTTACTGCTGTCTTTCTGCCACACCCCTGATCTTCTGGTAGGAAAGATCTACACCTAGCCTTCTCGGACAAGGGCGAAAAATCTCGGAGGGCCGGTGTGCAAGTTGCGCACGTTAAAGATCCCTTGGTGGTCTAAAATCGATAAGAGTAGGCTTCGGCCGCCACCCGAGCAAAATTCAAAATTTCCTACCAACAGAAAATATTAGGTGTGTGTCCCGCGCGCTCATATGACCTATGCAGTTGCGAGCGCCGTAAAACACTTTACAAAAACAAAAACAAACAAACAAAGTGGCTAGCCGTACTTAAGTACAGCTAGACTGAAAGATCTAGGTTTGGCCCTATCGACTCAAGCCTGTTAAGTACACAGGTCTCATTAGATCTAGATCTAGTAATTATTCAGGTTCAAGTCAGTAAGGCACCTTTTTGTTTTGTCTGAAATACAAATACTTTAGGCATTGCAAACTAAAAATTTCATTTACAATTTAGCCATCAATATTAAGTACGGCTAGCCTGACAGTCTAGCCGTCCTTAAGTACGGCTAGCCTGGCTGTCTACCCGTACTTAAGTACGGCTAGACTGCCAGTCTAGCCGTACTTATCTTAGGCCCTATATTAACATTAGAAAACAGGAGGTTTAAAATACATACATGCACTGTCATTTAGGTTAGGCACCTGGTTTCGTCTCAAATACAAATACTTTAGGTACTGCACACTAAAAAAGTATATTTACAATTCAGTAGGCCTATTTTTTGTTAAATGGTCAGTCTAGCCATCATATTAAGAATAAGTACGGCTAGACTGCGAGTCTAGCCGTACTTAAGTACGGCTAGACTGCCAGTCTAGCCGTCATTAAGTACGGCTAGCCTCTTCCACAAACAAATTAAGACTAAGACTACATCTAGATCTGGAATCTAGATCTAGATCTAGATTCTAAGAATAGATCTAAGTCTGAGACTAGATCTGGATCTAGATCTAGATCTGGATTCTAAGACTAGTCTAAGACTGACTGACCTCACAAAACCAATGAAAACTGTCATAGCGATGAAGCACAGAGCAACAACTACAATTGAAGTTACATTGGAAAAGCTGGCAAACCACAGCAACACAGGAGTAGCCAT
Organism: Aplysia californica; assembly: GCF_000002075.1. Taxonomy (NCBI): domain Eukaryota; kingdom Metazoa; phylum Mollusca; class Gastropoda; order Aplysiida; family Aplysiidae; genus Aplysia; species Aplysia californica. The sequence goes on along the minus strand of NW_004798218.1, from coordinate 37,136 downwards.
TCCCATCTCTCTTCCTGCTCTCAGACCTTACAAGACAGTTTTAAAATAAATAAATCTAGATCTAGATCTAGATCTAGGCAAAATTTGGTTTGATTTTAGATGTTTGTTTTCCTCATTATGATCATGAATTAAATCATCAGAAGTCAATGGAGCCAGCAGCAGTCAGCGCTGGCCAAATCATGGTAGCCTAACAGAGGTCCCTAGCTAGCAGTATTGACAGTTTGGAAATTCTCCATTCGTTCGGAGTTCAGGGCAGGGTCTCGGATGTTGTCAAGGTTTACAGTAAGTTAGTAGTTCAAAGCTCCTTGGGTGTTGTACAACATTTTAGGGCTGTAGTTATTCACACAGGGTGTGCGAATATTATGAAATTTGATTCGCACAGGGTGTGTGAATACTGGGTTAATATAATAAGTTACGAAATTAGATCTATATTCGCACAGGGTGTGTGAATACTACAAAATATTATTGGCAGAGGGCGTTTCAAAAGAAGGATGGAAATTATCTAGATCTAAATGTAGATGTAGATCTAGCATTTCCTCACCCCCCCCCCCCCCCCCCCCCCCCCCCTCATTCGCGTAAGGACAAAGATCATGGATAACAAGAGTTCACTCCTCTTTTTGAGCCAAATAAAAAGAGTCCTCAAAATTTGGTGGCGCCCTCTTTGAAAAAGTGCGGACTTTGCAAACAGACCCTACTAGTGTGAAAAACAATAAAATTGAAATTAACAGACTGTGCTTATCCTATTCTTCTTCTGGAGAAAGGAAAGGGAGCTTCAAAACAAAGACTCCAGCACCATCTGAACCAATGCGCTGACTTCTGAGAACACTTATCGGGCTGAGTGAACAATCTTGTTATCTATCTTTGATAGGGATGGATCTATAGTCTAGAGATCTAACCAATTGTGCAATGCGATACAAAAAAAAAACAACAACTCAAATTGGAATTCAAGTTGTTTATTGAGTCAATGATAAATTACTCAAATCTCTTTTTTCGATTTTTGTTTTCCTTGGGCCTTGAGAGAAAGAGAGAGAGAGCGAGAGAGAGAGAGCGAGAGAGAGGGAGAGAGAGAGGGAGGGAGAGTGAGTGAGTGAGAGAGAGAGAGAGAGAGAGAGAGAGAGAGAGAGAGAGAGAGAGATGAGTGCATGCTTACTTTAACCCTAAAACTGAAACAAGTTATACTAGATCTAGATCTAGAATATCTAGATCCAGTGTCCAGTTGTTTTAACATTTAAAGTTAAAGCCTTTGCCAAAAGGTGGGATACCCGGGTGTGACAAACGAGGTCCAAAATCAACGTAGGCTCGACCCTGTGCAAATAGAATTATATCTTAAGTTATTCGCCCACCCTGTGCGAATAGAATTATATCTTATTAAGTTATTCGCCCACCCGGTGCGAATAATGGCCGGACGAACATTCTTGGAGCAGCGAAATAACGCCGTCTAACGGTTAAAAATAAATACAGTACAAGCACAATTTATTAATAATGTATCAATGCAGACGTCAGTTAGAATAGTGCTTCTGAACTGCTTGCCAGCGACCAAACATTTTATAAAAAAAACCTTGATGCAGTAATTTTAAAATGTTTGTGGCCATTCTTACATGCCAGTCTCAACTGACTGTAGCCATCTAAGGAGATCATACATGTAGCCATCTAAAGGAGATCATACATGTAGCCATCTGAGGAGATCATACATGTAGCCATCTGAGGAGATCATACATGTAGCCATCTGAGGAGGTCATACATGTAGCCATCTGAGGAGATCATACATGTAGCCATCTGAGGAGATCATACATGTAGCCATCTAAGGAGATCATAGATGAGATGCCATTGGGTCCAGGAGCAGTGATACAGCCCTTGGTGGCGACTCAAGAAGATTTATACTAATTCCAGTAGTAATATAGTCTTTGGTGACAATTCCAGTAGTAATATAGTCTTTGGTGACAATTCCAGTTATAATATAGTCTTTGGTGACAATTCCAGTAGTAATATAGTCTTTGGTGACAATTCCAGTTATAATATTATTATAGTCTTGGTGGCAACTCGAGTTATAATATTATTATAGTCTTTGGTGACAATTCGAGTTATAATATTATTATAGTCTTTGGTGACAATTCGAGTTATAATATTATTATAGTCTTTGGTGACAATTCCAGTTATAATATTATTATAGTCTTTGGTGACAATTCCAGTTATAATATTATTATAGTCTTTGGTGGCAATTCCAGTTATAATATTATTATAGTCTTTGGTGACAATTCCAGTTATAATATTATTATAGTCTTTGGTGGCAATTCCAGTTATAATATTATTATAGTCTTTGGTAGTCTTTGGTGACAATTCCAGTTATAATATTATTATAGTCTTTGGTGGCAATTCCAGTTATAATATTATTATAGTCTTTGGTGGCAACCCCAACAGTTCCCGTTTGTGGCTCCAAGGTGGCGCCACTGAGGTCTCTCCCATAACAACCACTCTCCGCCATAATTGTTGTTTACCAAGATAAGAGAGCGACGGTTGGGGTCATGTCTGTGTGTGTGGGCGGATGGCAGGTGCTCTGCTGTGGCCTGCTCTTCTATCCCGTCTTACCTAAGCCAACAACTGCAACGCCGACTTCCCTCTCACCAAATCTTTCTCTAGACACAAGCTTATTCCAAAATAAACCGTGTGTGTAATGATTTGAAAGTTACTAGATCTACAAGTAATTGGTTTAATATTTTCTCTTTTCCCTCCGGCAATAAATTACGGACAGGTTCGATGTTTTTGTTCCGAGGTTTCAAGTTCTCTGTAACTGTCACACAGAGCTCGTAGGCTAACATTACAAATACATTGTTCCTTGTATGCAAAATACATTTTGTTTGTTCTCCGAGACGAGTGGCTCTGTATTGTATTTCTACAAAGGGAAGCAATAAATCACATCCCTGTCAACAATTTATTGCAAAATACACTTGTCCAATGAAGTTCGCGGAGAGCTGTTTGACAGGTTGATTCTTCCACAGCTCACGACAATATCGAAGTACGCGGAGCAGCCTAACCCTTCTCTCTCCTTAGCTCCTCAATGTCAGAATAGGACAAAGAAACTTCAGAGTTTATTTTTTTAAACAGAGAAACTTAACTACTTTACTAAAAGCAAAATTGGCCCTGCCCTCAAAGGGCCTTAGGAAACGCCGTGACGAACCCTCTCAAAGCTTACGTCTCTTGTGATTTCAAAGGAAAATCAAATAAGACGGCTCTTGTCGACAAAGCTGGCCTAGACAGTTGAGAAAACAGCCGTTGAAAGAGTTCTCTGAGGTGGTGTTTGTACAAGACCTACACTATCTTCACATGCTCAGAGAGGGAACGCTCAAAGCAAGCAACTGACTCGATCAGTGGGGGGGGGGGGGGCGGAGGAGAGAGGAGGGGTGAGGGGGGAAGAGGGGAGGGGTGAGGGAGGGAGAGAAGGGGAAAAGGGAAAGAGGGGGAGGGGGAAAGAGGAGGGGAAAAGGGGAAGTGTGTGTGTGGAGAGGGGAAGGGGAAGAAGGGGAAAAGGGGAGAGGGTGAGGGCTGAAAGAGGAGGGGAAGGAGGAGAGGGGGGGGGGGGGAGGGTTACGACTTACAACTGGAAAGTTTGGATGTTGAGAAATCCATAAAGCATGTCCTGCCCCTTCCTGGGAGAACATGAACGCTTAGCTCAACGTGGGGCAGTCGCCAAAGTTCGCTTTTATACTTCTTGGTGAAATCGCTTTTTACAAATCGAAAGTAGGCCAACAATTTGGTTAAAAATTTCCAGCAACAGCAGGATGTTTGCGCATTGATTCTCACCTCACTTGACAGGATGGAGAAATAGCCTGACATCTGTTCTATGTTACTACAGTTTAGGCCAACTAGACAAAGAATAATGGCTTTTTGTTTTCCCCTTCGAAACAGTCATCTCCCCCTCCCCTCCCCTCCCCTCCCCCCATCTTTTCCCTTGGAAATGAGGCGGGGACGGCGTGCTGGAAGAGCGCACTATACACGTGACCTATCGCGGCTGCCCTGGCGTCATCAACTGACCAGCCTGCAACACACGCCTGTCGATCTGCCACAATGGACCAATCATTCTGTGGAGACGGAGTTCCCCCTGCTACACACAAAACTACAGGAAACTTTTCTCCCAGAAACCAAATGTCCACCGCATGGGCTTCTTCCTCAGAGTCCACGAGATTGTGCCGCTCTTTGGATACAACATTGTTTTGTTTTTGTAGGTGGTGATTGTTTTGTTTTTGTAAGCGGTGATTGTTTTGTTTTTTGTAGGTTTTGTTTTTGGTGAGGGTGGGCTCACTTTTCCCTCATTTGTGATATCTATGTCACTCTTTGACTTTCTGTGCTAATGATATGTACCTCAGTACACGTTGTGATAAATGTAGATCGAAGCAACTCGTTCCCTCTCTGTTTTGGTAAAGCAACAGCATCACGGTAAAGGAGACGAAGGCATAGACTACGATGCAAAGATAAACATTTGGCCTTTGTGACGTTATCAGAAGGGCAGAATCTTCTAGCGGTCCTCTTGAGATGAGCTCAACACTTTCTTCAAGTGACACTTCACGCACAATCTAAGAGACTGCCACCTTCCTTTAATTAAATAGCATTCACAGAACCGAGGGGGGCGTGGGGGAGGAGGAGGGAGGAGGGGGTGTGAAGGAAGAGGGGGGGAGGGGGGTGTCGTGCTCAGTCTACGCTATGGTCTGGAGCTGCCAGTGTGTGCCAACTACGTCAAGGGTCAAGCCATGCCTAGGCACACCCACAGCACGGCTTCAGCCCCGGAGCCTAATACAATCTTCAGATTGTTTGTCTCGGCCTTGAGTCACGCACGGTCAATGGCCCAGTTCTATTCTGTTGGTTGGAAGTTAAGCTCTGGGGCTTGAGGGACAAACCAATGAAAGTTACTTCTCCGCGGAGGAGGTACAGTGGTAGGGACACACAGACAGATCAGATCACTGTCCGAGTCATTGTGCCTCACAGGCTATGTTTGGGTAGTCGTGGAGTTTTGTTTTTTATCGGAATACATCATTCTATTTTTCTGTCCCGCTTACATCTTTTATGAAATGTTTTGTTGTGATTCTAGTCCGAGAAGTAGCTTTTTGTTGAAGAAAGCCAGGCGGGGCTGAAGCTGCGAGCCCCGCCCCACAAGACGCCAGGGTGTGGCAGGGGGGATTGGGTAGTAATGGAATCTTATGTTTGTTCTTCACTGCAGCTGTGCATCGTGTTGAATGCTTTGCAAAAATCGTTTTCGTTCTTTATAGTCCCAACACTTCACAAAAAAATCAAATGTCCCAACATTTCACAAAAAACACATGTCCCAACATTTCACAACAAGTAAATGTACCAACATTTCACAAAAACCAAATGTCCCAACATTTCACAACAAACACATGTCCCAACATTTCACAACAAACACATGTCCCAACATTTCACAACAAACACATGTCCCAACATTTCACAACAAACAAATGTCCCAACATTTCACAACAAACACATGTCCCAACATTTCACAACAAACAAATGTCCCAACATTTCACAACAAACACATGTCCCAACATTTCACAACAAACACATGTCCCAACATTTCACAACAAACACATGTCCCAACATTTCACAACAAACACATGTCCCAACATTTCACAACAAACACATGTCCCAACATTTCACAACAAACACATGTCTCAACATTTCACAACAAACACATGTCCCAACATTTCACAACAAACAAATGTCCCAACAAGTGGTGCCCCAATCACACAGAAAAGAGGGAGGTCACGTTTAGAACCCAGCGGGGTTTCACTTTATTTTTGTTTTTAATTTTTTTTAATGTCTCGTTCAGTCTGCGGAAGTGGATGGTCTATACATGACAGGAAGTGGATGGTTTATACATGACAGGAAGTGGGTGACAGACAGGAAGTGGATGGTCTAGACATGACAGGAAGTGGGTGACAGACAGGAAGTGGATGGTCTAGACATGACAGGAAGTGGGTGACAGACAGGAAGTGGATGGTCTAGACACGACAGGAAGTGGGTGGCAGGCAGGAAGTGCGTGGGGCACACATGTCCGGTGCGAACAGAGCAGTAACAAAAACGAACAAATCTTGGGCGTCAAGCACGAGAGAATAAAAAACAAAAACAAACCTAGATGTGTACGTGTATGTCAAAAACTAGGTGTGTATGTCAAAAAACTAGATGTGTGACATGCATGTCAAAAGGTAGATGTGTGTGTGTCAAAAAGTACGTGTGTATTTGTGTGTCAAAAAGTACGTGTGTACATGTTCGTCAAAAACTAGGTGTCTATGTGTAGGTCAATAACTAGATGTGTACGAGTATGTCAAACACTAAGTGTGTATGTGTAGGTCAATAACTAGATGTGTACGAGTATGTCAAACACTAGGTGTGTAGCTTTGGAGATGCCCTATAACAGTTTGTGAACAGTGCGTCCGGCGCAGTCAGTTCGGGAGGTCAGTTCGGGAGGTCAGAGGTCAGTTCGGGAGGTCAGAGGTCAGTTCGGGAGGTCAGAGGTCAGTTCGGGAGGTCAGAGGTCAGTTCAGGAGGTGGGCGGGGACAGACATGAGCCAGAAGGTGGACCTGTAGTCGTAGAGAAACTGACGGACGCTCGGGCTGCGCCCAATTCGGAGGTATTTCCTGGTGTCCGGTTCGAACCGCGGCCATCCGCAGCTGACCGCCTGCCCAGGGTCCGACGTCTTGGCGAATGACGTAATGAGGTCAACAAATAGGTCAGACAGGTGCTGCTGGTCCGGGTCCGGGAAGTCGGTCCTGGGGAACTCGTAGGCCACGTCAGAACCGTGCGTCATGCAAGGGGCACTGCACGGGGGCTTGTCGGGGCAGTAGTCCAAGTGGTAGAAGAACGTCCTTGCTGAGACTGCTGCTGCTGCTGTTGATGTTGTTGATGTTGTTGTTGTTGTTGTTGTTGCTGCTGCTGTTGTTGTTGATGTTGCTGTTGTTGTTGTTGCTGCTGCTGTTGTTGTCGTTGTTGTAGTTGTTGTTGTTGGTGAAGCAGCTAATGAGGACGCAAGTGAGCAATCCGGAGCGCTAGAAGAGGCCGGGGTGAAGGAGCAGGGCCCAGCCTCACCTGACAGCTCCGGGGAACACTGGGACACCGCCAGGGCAGTCTCGAGAGCGGGAAGGAAAAACAACAAATCCGACGCCAGATCCAGAACTTTGTGGGGATGCACAGATCCGACTGGCTTCTCAACTCCAAGGTAAAATCCGTTAATGTTGTTCTGTAACATGTGCGCTGCGGAAGAATTCAACCCATACCTGTTGTGTACTAAAGCTTGGGTCAGGTCGTTGTAGAAAGCGACAGGGGCTATCTCCGAGAGAGGAATTCTGTGCAGGAAGTTCTCGGGCACCAAGGATCCCTCGTCGTTTAGGATGCCAATGACGTAATCTTTGTCGTAGGCGCCCACCTGAGCCAGGTGAGAGCGGTTGGCGAGGAGAGAGAGAGGCTCGCCAGGAACCATCTCCCCATCCACCACCGGCATCCAGATAAAGTCAAACTGTCTCCGCGCCTGCGAGATGTTGAAGGAATCGGGCTTGTCGTGGCGCAGTATGTCCGCGATTGACACGTTCCGCAAACACTGGAGGAACTTCTCGCCCGTGCCTGGACAGCCGACCATCTCCCCAAACTCTGCGGCCCGCTGTCTCGCGTCCCTGGACAGTAGGGAGGAGGCGGCGCCGCTCTGCATGACGGCCTTGTGGAACAACTTGGAGGAGACGGGCGAGAGGGCGTGCAGAGCCACGCAGGACGCGCCTGACGACTCCCCGAACACAGTGATGCTGGCCGGGTCTCCGTGGAGGTGCTCGATGTTGTCCCGCACCCACTTGATGGCCACGGACTGGTCCCACAGACCGATGTTGCTAGGCACCACATCGTCCTCTGTGGTCAGAAACCCGAAAACTCCCATCCTGAAGTTGACCATGACGACAATGACCTGACCTCTAGTCACCAGCTTCACAGGTTCCGGGAAGGCGGAGCCGGCGACAAAACCTCCGCCGTGGATCCAGACCATGACAGGAAGGCGAGGCCCCCGGCCAGACTGCACGGCCCTCATGTCCTCGTAAGGAGCGTAGACGTTGAGGTAGAGGCAGTCCTCGCCATAGCGCGGGTCTGTGGCAGACTTGGTCACCGACCAACACGACGGTTTGCTCGCTAAGCTGTTCACCGCCTCTCCTTGCCTCGTGGGCGCCACCGGCGTGGGCCGAGTGAACCTGAGCACCCCCACAGGCGGTGCAGCGTAGGGTATGCCCATGTAGGCGATGTACTTGTGACCGTTGTGCGGGGCCACGGAGACCGAGCCCACAAACCGTCCTATAGGGGTGTCCAGGGTGGGCGGCACGGCAGCGGCGTCCACGGAGCCTTGGGAAGACGGCGTCCAGTTCTGAGCCATGAAGGTCAAGGCCATTGCGAAGAAGAGAGCAGTGAGAACGACGCTGAACCACCTCCAGCCCATGGTGCCAGCTCCCGCGGCTCCTTCAGTTGCTGTTGGAAGTTGCCAGAAAGAAACCAAGAGCTTGTTTCTACGCGCTAAAGAACACAGATGGCGCCGACCAGCTTGCCAGGGCTAGTCAGAGGGCGAGAGGGCGACACGGTTGAGCGGTTGTTCCACGAGTAGAACTAAGGTACAAGCTAGGACGAAGACACCACATATGGTTCTATCCTGCAGTTTTGGGGGTAGCTAGGTCAAAGGTTAGAGTTGAGCTTTGTGGCGGAGGCCACTGGGACCCTACATCTTCCCAGACCAGGAGGGACTGACAGAATGTGCGTCAGCTGACGAAGTGAGGGCAACAGTGAGGGCAACAGTGAGGGCAACAGTGAGGGCAACAGTGAGGGCAACAGTGGGGGCAACAGTGAGGGCAACAGTGAGGTCAAGGGCCAGGTATCTTGTCCCCAGCAGACGACACAGGGGTGCGCTTCTCGACTGTCCGCTGTCCACTGGCTCACATTTTGACCTGCAAAGAAAAAGAACCAAAAGAAAAAATTGTAGTACCACAACAAAGCGAACTACCCGTTTCACGACACTAACTTTTTCACGACACTAACTGTTTCACGACACTAACTGTTTCACGACATTAACTGTTTCACGACACTAACTGTTTCACGACATTAACTGTTTCACGACACTAACTGAAACTGTTTCATGACACTAACTGAAACTGTTTCACGACACTAACTGTTCCACGACATTAGGGCTAACAGTTTCACGACATTAACTGTTTCACGACACTAGCTCATCAGTCGCGGAGTACTATCCCACCTCCCCTCACCCCACCTCCCCTCACCCCACTCTCTCTACCCCACTCCCCCATCCCCCCACACATACACACATACACACACACACACACACACACATATACACATACACACACATAGACATACGCTCATACACACAAACACATACACACATGGGTGGTTGGTTGGCGGGTGCTCTGGTGTGGTTTGCTACTTCTTTCCTATCCAACATCTGTCGTCCTTATCTCCCCTTCTTCTTTTTTATGTTTGTTACTGTCTTGTAACACCTCGAATCTTCTGGCGCTCATATGACCTTATGCAATTGCGAGCGCCGTAAAACCACTGCTAAAAAACAAAACAAAACACATTTATAGACATACACACACATACACACCCACATACACACCCACATACACACACATACACACAGACACATACGCACACATACACTCACACACACATACACACAAACACATACACACATTCACACACACTCACACACATACACACATATACACACACATACACACACATACACACACACTCACACACATACACACTCACATACACACATACATACATACATACATACATACATACATAC
>NW_004798218.1:25977-27179 GCF_000002075.1 Aplysia californica | reverse complement strand
CCTCTACTTCTTTTGTATGTTTGTCACTCTCTTGTAACCCGCTATTTCCGGGGTGCCTTGATAGTCGAAGCAGACTTTGTGCTGTTGAAGCTAGAGAGGTGAGCAGAGTAAACCTGATTCCACTGAAGGACTTCTCTGTTGACATCCACCCTTTGGCGCTCATCTGACCTTATGCAGTTGCGAACGCCTTAAAACCTTACTAAAACTTTTTTTAAAAAAGATGCATCATTTCAAATCTTGATTCTTTCCCCAAAACTTTGATGGGCAATACACGTCTGTTGCTAGAAACCGATCTTTCTCATATTAAACTAGCTGGGTACACGTTCGATGAACGGACTCACAAAAGTCGATCGTCAACTCATTGTGGAACCAGTGCGCACAGCTTGTGAACAGAAGCCTCACTTGTTTACAATGGCGTCTTAGAAGACGGACTTTCCCAAGATTAGATCTAAAAGAAACTAATGAAAAACTGAAAAGTAAACTACAGTGACTTCAGACTCCTCAATAAAACTGTGCACCTTTAAATGATTCTAAACTACCGTTAATTTGTTCAAATTCGAAAGTTTAGTGGTTCGGAATTTATAGGCCACCAAAGTGACCGACTTTCAGAAATATAATATATATAGATTTGTTTATTTCCTGCGGAAGAGCAATTTTTATTTCAAGGAAAACGAAAAATGTCTTGAACACTGCATTGGAATGACGAACGGGAAAATCGTAAACGGCCGATGGTGTTTTCTACTTTTTTTTTTTTTAGGCGGATGAAAGCATTCACTGAATTGATACTGATAGAGGCTTAGCTTGGTCTTTGAACTACCTTCAGTTAATTTTTTTACGGTTCTACGTTCCGTACTAATTTTTCAGCTATAGAACAAACCATCCACATGTACGCAACTATTTATCATTATAGATAATAAAAAAAGTACTAACAGATTCCCAAACTGAACGTCCCGTGTCAGAGCAGGGAATAGGTCAATGACTTATAAGAATTTACACAAAAACAATTTTCCCTATTTATGTACGTACATATGTAAACACTGCGACTGTGAATGTGAATGTAAATACCCTGACAGTATTTGTCGTCACACTCTCTCTCTTTCACTTTCTCTCTCTCTCCCCTCTTTCCCTCTCTCTTTCTCCCCTCTTTCTCTCTCTCTCTCTGTCTCTGTCTCTGTCTCTCTCTCACTCTCTCTCTCCTCTCT
>NW_004798218.1:23250-24631 GCF_000002075.1 Aplysia californica | reverse complement strand
CAACCTAACCACTAGACCACCGACAACCTAACAACTAGAGCACCGACAACCTAACCACTAGACCACCGACAACCTAACCACTAGACCACAAACCTCACGACTACGAGTTCGGTACCCTAACCACGTGACTATCCCAGCCACATACACGGAGACTTTTTTAAAAATTGCACGAGTTTTTTACTGCCCCATCAACACAATTTAGACCGTCCAAGTTCAGGAGGCGGGCTGTTGTCCTGCCTGTCTCGTCTGAGTGGGGCGCTGCTTTAAGGCCTTCCTCTCTGCCTCTTTCCTTGAGGATTTCATCTTACAGCTTGGGTTGGTGGGTCGTCCTACAGACAAGCCTCCCACCTTACAGCTTGGGTTGGTGGGTCGTCCTACAGACAAGCCTCCCACAAGGCACCCACAGACCCATTGCCGTACCACAGACTTGGTCTAGTTGTAGAAGAGTTTTACCGCCCTTGTATCACAATTGGCTTTCCCATTCAATAACACTTCACAATAAACCGCCAGTCAAACAAATAATGAAGTTAGGAGTCCAGAGCTTGGAAAAACGGCACCCTCACAATTTCTTGTTTGTGTCGACAGTCATAGAAGCACAAGGGGGCTATCCCCCCAAAAATGCTGTTTTGAGAAAATCGAAGGGAAAGTTTTGAGCATGCAGCAACAACACTAACAAATTACAGGTAACTTACAACACACAACAACAACAATAACAAATTACAGGTAACTTACAACACACAGCAACAACACTAACAAATTACAGGTAACTTACAACACACAACAACAACAATAACAAAATACAGGTAACTTACAACACACAACAACAACACGAACAAATTACAGGTAACTTACAACACACAGCAACAACACTAACAAATTACAGGTAACTTACAACACACAGCAACAACACGAACAATTTAAAAGTAACTTGTAACCAATACAAAAATATCAACAAATTGATAATTTAGACACAAAAAAACCCAACTAATTTTACTAAGTAACACATTACAACAAAAGCAAATTGGTAACATAATAAGCTTCATAAAAATAATTCAGTTTCGCAAACATTACAAATAGGTAAAAAGGTTTTACAACAAAAACAAATAGGAAACTAAGCATTAGAACAATAATAGCAGATAAACAACAACAACAGCAACAACAACAATAACAGAAACAACAACAACAACAGCAACAACAGCCACAACAACAACAGCAGCAGCAGCAACAACATCAACAACAACAACAGCAGCAGCAGCAGCAACAGCAACGACTCCACCAGACAGCCACGATCAGACCTGTCATAGAATTCACCAACAGCCGTTTCACACATTTCTCTGGCAGCTCCTCACACAATGTCTCACGCCTCATTACTACAGTTACC
>NW_004798218.1:21122-23150 GCF_000002075.1 Aplysia californica | reverse complement strand
CCATGTTGAAGACCTTATTCCCATCAGCCAATCGCTGGCCGCGAGGATGTGAGTCCGTCACGGAAATTTCCCCACAGGTTGGTGAGTGCAACAATACCAGGAGAACCAACTGGCGTCGGTGGTCAAGTGGTTAGGCTAACGGGGACATAATCGTGAGATTGCGGATTCGAAGGTTTGAGCCTCAGCTCGGTCCGACGTTGTGTCCTTTTGAAAAGGCAAATGACATGAATGTCCCATGTGGCTCGGTCCTCCCATAGAGTGACGTAAAACTCGGAGGTCGGGCGTCTCGGGGAACCTAATTGTGCTGACTGTGGTGGGAGCATTTCAGGAGGAAAAACAAATCTTGTTTGAGTGGGTCTTCAGAACGTTGAAAACAAAACAAAATAATAATCGGGGCTATCTGGAAAAGAAATCTGAATACCATTTAAGAGTACGCATACCTTAGAGATATTTTGCAATATGATTTATTTTTAAATTGAATTTGGCAAATATTTTCAATGCAAAATGTAGAGTGTATGGGTCTGTTTTGCTAGGCTGCCTTTGAGTGAGCAGAGAGGAAGCTTACCTTGAAGTGTTGCAGAGACAGCTAGCGAGCGAGAGGGGAAAAACAGACATAATGATTGGATGTATGTCCAGGTTTTCGTTCATGTTGAAAACAAAGGGAGGCGCATGACACCCCTTTGTACAGGCGGGCTGGGCCAGGCGTTCATCAGGAAAACATGAACGAAATTAGCATCTCATTACCATCTCATTACCATTTCAGTAACAGCTTGCAAAGTGAAGTGCACACTGAAAGGATGCTGTCAGATGTGTGCACATTGTGCTGAATGCCGGCTCCCGAGTTTGGCCCGGGTTACCGCACTGCTCGTCAATTAATGGAAACAACTAGAATGAACTCTCCACACAACCTGCCAGTGAGGAAAAACAAAACTCTACCAAACTTCTTATATCGTCCCGACCTTCCACCTGCCCATTTCTCTTCAGTTTCCCCCAAAAGTTCCTCTGAGTCTTCCACTGCCTTGTTTGTCTTCTGGGTTTGTTTTTCACTGAGAGGCGTTTGTTGAGGCTTTTATGTCCCTCAAGTGCCCCAGAAACTGCATTTGTTTGTATCCTAAATCTTTTTTTTTCAAAATTGATGAGCGGCGCACGTGTCGGTCAAGGTCGAAATCTGACTTGTTGGGTGTGGCCATCAAAGGGAGACAAAGAAGCAGAGGAGGAAGACCACAGGAACAAGTCCCCCACAACAGGACATAAGCCGCACTGGCGTCCACACGCTGCTCTTGTGCAGTATGAAAGCAAAGAATGTTCTTTGCAAGGAGATGAATCTTTGAGACGTTTTGACATTGTGATTGATACAAAAGTTCTGTCCTGTTCTACTGTGATGCTGTTTTGTTTTTGCTACTGTTTTTGTTACTGGGCTGGAAACTGTAGGTTGCGAGACAGAGAAACATTTGATCGAATCATAAAAAAGCCTGCAAGTTCTGGATATGGGCTCTGAAGAGCTGATGAACTAGAAATCTATATGATAAAACCCAGTAGAAAAAAGGTAAACAGTACTTTCCACGACCCACCCCACAACCTACCCACACAGACGCCCCGACCACCAAGCGACAAACACAAAACATACCGCCACTGGCCAGGACAGAAAATTACTACAGAACTTTCCCGCCAACTGCGATAAGCCTGCCACTGAAACAAACAGTACTGCATATTGTTGTTGTTTTTATTGTGTCTAGGCACCTGACATGTTATACGATGTAGGAATGTATCTCTACTGTCAAGGTCTGTGGTAAATCCCTGCCTGTGCTTTGACACATTCATCTCATGTGCTGCACTGTTGTATTTTTCTCATCATATTCATTTTTTATAATTTTGAATTGAAAAAGGTTAAAGCAGTATTAATCTAACTTCTGTGTAATATGTTATAAATATGTGTTTTCTTCACTCCAGACAATTACCCACTGAGGCAATAAATTATATCTCAGTCTTATCTATCTCTCTCTCTCTCTCTCTCTCTCTCTCTCTCTC
>NW_004798218.1:13911-19483 GCF_000002075.1 Aplysia californica | reverse complement strand
CATCACAAGTCACAAAACCCAAGTCACAAGTCACACATCACAAGTCACACAAGACAAGTCACAAAACACAAGTCACAAGTCACACATCACAAGTCACACATCACAAGTAACAAAACACAAGTCACACATCACACATCACAAGTCACACATCACAAGTCACAAAACCCAAGTCACAAGTCACACATCACAAGTCACACAAGACAAGTCACAAAACACAAGTCACAAGTCACACATCACAAGTCACACATCACAAGTAACAAAACACAAGTCACACATCACACATCACAAGTCACACATCACAAGTCACAAAACCCAAGTCACAAGTCACACATCACAAGTCATACATAACAATAAAGGTAGTTAATGCCAGGGAAAAGCACCACAGACAGAAACAAAAGAATGGGAAACAGTATTCTCCCAGTAGGACCTTCCAAGCACATACAATAAGCACTTCCTTGTAGTTTTAGTAAGAGTTTACAGGCACTTGAATCACAAACAGGCCCAATAAATATACCAAAGATTTGAGGTGTTATTTTACTAAAGAGTGACATCATGTAAAGAAAAAAAAGAGGTAAGAAAAGGAGGATAGGTGTTTGAAAAGATAGAAGGAGCAAACAATACCAGAGAGCCAGCCAGCCAGCCAGCCAGCCACTTAATTAAGCAAATTAACTTTCTATATTCATTGAGTCAGAAATAAAAACTGTAACAGCAAATAGAAGATTGAAAAAGTTGCAGGCCACATATCATTAAGTCACTGACTGACACACTCATAAAGTCACCAACTGACACACTCATAAAGTCACCAACTGACACACTCATAAAGTCACCGACTGACACACTCATAAAGTCACTGACTGACACACTCATAAAGTCACTGACTGACACACTCATAAAGTCACTGACTGACACACTCATAAAGTCACGCACTGACACACTCATAAAGTTATCAACTGACACACTCATAAAGTCACTGACACACTCATAAAGTCACTGACACACTCATAAAGTCACCGACTGACACACTCATAAAGTCACCGACTGACACCAAACTGATAACAAGCACACGTTTTTTTTTTAAATTGCAAAAGCTCAAGTGGGCCCTAAAAAGAGATTTTTATAAATATCATTGTTGTTAGTGAGAGAGATGTTGTTGTTGTTGTTGTTATCGATCCAGCAACAGCTGGGCTCTCGCCCTTCTGTCCAATGCCATGTAGAGTGAGAGAGATAAAAAGCCATGGACAGGATGAGCAAAGAAAAAGCAGCAGTTCCCCCTACGTTGTTCGTTGTTCCGGCACAGTATGAGCATGACATTGATAAATCAGCCCATTTACAATTCTACTGAGCATAAGAACATGTTAACATATATCGCCCCTTTGGGAATGGTCTAAAGACACCTCAGTCAGTAGCCCAGCCCTGGGGGGGGGGGGGGGGAACTACCTTTCCGACTCCGACCCTGCCTGTCAGGGCCAACCCCAGGTGAGAGCAGGTTTGGTGAAAATTTAAAAACGTTAAAAAGTCGATTTTTAAAATCTAAATCAAGATTTTTAAAATTCAAATCGGATTTTTCAATTTTTAAAATATTTTTTTTTAAAATGTCAACACAGTTTGGAATTCTAAGTGGCCCTACACTACAGACACTGTGATCCTTCGTCAAAGCCTCCAACCCCTACACTACAGACACTGTGATCCTTCGTCAAAGCCCCCAACCCCTACACTACAGACACTGTGATCCTTCGTCAAAGCCCCCAAACCCTACACTACAGACACTGTGATCCTTCGTCAAAGCCCCCAACCCCTACACTACAGACACTGTGATCCTTCGTCAAAGCCCTCAACCCCTACACTACAGACACTGGTGCCAAAATTAATGAGGAAGAGCAAAGAAATACAGAATTTTTTTTAAAAGCAGTTCAGATCACTCTGATGACTGCAAATGAATCGAGATTCCTGAGAGCACACACCTCTCACTAGTCTATAATCAGAAAGACAAGAAATCACAGATGAGAAAAAAAAAGAAAAAATTTCAATGATAAAAATGTGAGGCATCGTTGGTAAAATCAGGCACTCCACTCGTTAACTCTTTGACTACCATAGGCCCATCTATCGGCTCCATAACTTCCTAGTTCGTGGCCAAGAGCCGATTTTTATCGGCTTGCGCTTTTCTTTCCCTTTCCCTTCCACAATTTAACTCAACCTTTCCGTTTCATGTTTTTAACTGCTCTGCTTACCATACATCAGTCAACCAGTGACGGAATTTGGCCCCTTTTGTGTTTTATTCTGCTGTTTATTGGGCATTTTTTCATGTTTTTTTTACCCGCCCTGTGTTGCTCAATTAGTATACACTACTTTACACGCACAGCAACGGCAAAATGGCTGATAACCCATCAGGTTCCCGCTCATCACAACGTTTTTCTGCTTCAAAAGCCCTGGAAAAGTTTGATGGGGAACTGTCAGTACTTTCCGATAGTGATGTAGGAGGTGATGAAGTTAGACCTGAGTCGGACAGCAGCGACAGCGATGAGATTGAAGATTCGCAAAGAGGGGCTTGTGTGCAGCGTTTTTTTCTCTTTTTTTCATTGTGAGTGATTTCACCAAAAGTGCGACAACTTTGTATATACTTGACCATTGTGCATAAAACTTGGCCCAGTTAGAGACAATTGGATATACTTCAGTATGAACAAGTCATGAAGTGATTGGATTTAGCAGCTATACACTGAGAAATGTAAGTTGAAAATATTTTTTATATTTTTTTTCACCTTGTGTTCCCTTATCTCCCATGTTTGTAATTGTTTGGATTTATGATTTTTTTCAATTTTTTAATTAGATTAAAAATATTCTACATTCAATTACCTTCATTTTGGTATATAACATGTCTGACTTCCAGATGGAGTTATGCCCATCAGACACAAAAGAAGAACAGGGGTACTTCTGAAATTCTAAGACTAAGAAATGCCTTGGTCACAGCGCGGAAAATGCCTTGGTAGTCAAAGAGTTAAAATAATGAAATCGAATCTAAGCTAGCATTTTTCCGGCAGTTGGGCAATTTTTATCAATTTTTCATTGAGGGCTCAGCACCTTTTATGCCTATTTTAAAACATATTGAGTTGGGATTTTACTCAAAAATGTTGATCAAAGGTAACAAAAATGTAAATTTGTAGTTTCTTTTACTCACTAAAAACAATTGCCTAATTAAATTCAATTATCAGCACCCGACAGACTAGAGCTATCCAAAAATAATAAACACAGCAGTGCCCACATTTTGTGAAACTTAAGCCAAGCAACTTTTGAATCAACTCCTGAATGAAATCAGTTTGACCAGCCTTTGGTAGATATCTAGGCTACAAATTGTAAGAATTATTTGCAAGGGCGAATCAATCAAAGTCTATCACAATATTTATCTTGACTTTAAATAGATCTAGATCTAGTTGCTCAACAAGGAGCATGGTTTGTTAATAAAATGACAGTGTGAATGAAGACATGAGACAGTGCTGATGATGGTTTTAAAACAAACCCCTCCCACACCCACAACAACCACAGCTAGTGACAACAAAACATTGGAAATTAAAAATAACGGTGATAACAGGTGACATTTGTGTGAGGTCTTTCAGCGTGTGTTTCTTTGGTTTCAAGAAATCAGGAGTGAAACCTTGGTTTTGTGTGTGAATAATTTTAAGTGTAGATTAGATTTTAGAATATCTATATATCTAGAAACCTAGATCTAGACTCTAGAATCTAGATTAGATCTAGAGACGATCTAGATCTAGATCTGATCTAGAAAATCTAGATCTCAATCTAGATATCTAGATCTAGATTCTACATCTAGATATATATAATCTAGATCTAATCTAGATTTCTAAATATAATGTTACAACTAGATTCTAGATCTAGATTTCTAGATCTAGATCTAGATTCTAGAATCTAGCCATGTACTTTGTACTCTATTCATTGATTTTTCATTGATCCTGTGCTTGCTTCACAGAGATCGCAGTAGGCCTATCCCTCTAGGTAGGTAAAACATTAAAAAAACAAAACCGTTAGCGTAACAGAAAATACAGTTTAGATCTAGATTCTAGGCCTAATTGAAAGACGCCCAAAACGAGCGCGTTCCGCGGTGTCTACCCCGGGGTGTTTGGATTAACTGACCCGTGTCACGGGCATATATTATTATGAGAGAGTGAAAGTGAATACGCGGTCAACTTAAAGTGCTCACGTAAGCGTACGATAACGAAGGGGATTTAAAGACGAAGGCCAGTGACCCAAATTCGACTTAGACAACATTGTCACTCATGCTCAGCTATGCTGCAGCGACATAAACAACAGTTCACACTACGGGGGCGCACACGAAACAACAAACAAGACGGAAAAAAAACAAACACGCAACTGCAACGGCACTGCTTACCCGACATATTTTCTGCGTAGCTCAATTGTCTCCGACTTGGAAAGTTGAGATCCGTCCATAATAATTAACAATGGAGACTGTTATCTCGTAACGACGGCTCAGTAATGTTATAAAACCTCTGCCAACTTCGTCACAAGCCCGCACTTGGAGAGACTGAACTGTCCTCTCCCTCCACCAGGATCAGTGATTTCTGTTTTGTTACTTTGTAGCGCAGCGTCGTCACGAGTGAACGGCCCTGTTCTGTGAGGTCACGGCGCAGACGTGTACTATTTATAGCACAAGTCCGTGAGTCACGGCCATTTTGAGATCACTTCGACATTTTCAATTTTCTAGCCTAGGGCCTACTAGATTTTTAAAGTTTTAGTAGAGGTTTTACGGCGCTCGCAACTGCATAAGGTCATATGAGCACCAGCTGCTAGATTTTAATCCTAGATCTACGAACTCATGGCGCGTCCCATAAAAATCCAGTGACCACCGACCAGTGCTACCAATATTAAAGTTGTTCTTCTTAATTCATTATTGTATCATTATATAATTAGATGTTATATTATAGAAGTCTAGATTTATCACTGAGATGAAGAAAATGGCGAACAATAAGTAGACTAGATTCTTTGTTTGTTTGTTTTTGTAAAGTGTTTTACGGCGCCCGCAAATGCATACGGTCATATGAGCGCGCGGGACACACCTAATTATATTTTCAGTTGGTAGGAAATTTTGAATTTTGTCCGGGTGGCGGCCGAAGCCTACTCTTATCGATTTTAGACCACCAAGGGATCTTTAACGTGCGCAACTTGCACACGGGCCTATACGTTCTTACTAACCGTTCTCTGACCGTCTAGACACGGGCCCTCTGAGATTTTTCGCCCTTGTCCGAGAAGGCTAGGTGTAGATCTTTCCTACCAGAGAAGATCAGGGATGTGGCAGAAAGACAGCAGTAAGGAGGAGCCAAGGAGTAGCAGTAGAAAGGCTGCAGAAAGAGTCAGGCTGTTGTTTTGTTTTTGTTATTGTTATTGTTTGGGGGTTGTCTTGTTTTGTTTTAGTTTGGTTCAGTTGTGTTTGTTTTTGCTGTTATTTTTACCATGATTCTACTTGTTTTTGTTTTGTTTAGGTTTTTTTAATTTATTTGTTGCCTTGTGGAGGGGTTAGGATTTTTTTCTTGGGTGGGGGAGGGGG
>NW_004798218.1:11045-13811 GCF_000002075.1 Aplysia californica | reverse complement strand
AGCTGGGTTTTTTGTGTTTTTTTTTAAATTGACGATCTCCATCCCTTTATGCTCACTTATAGTAGGCCTATCGGTGACGGACGATAAATTGGATGGACGTGCACGTTATGATAGTCTTCACCCGCGCGGGCGGCAAGCTGGGAAAGTGCGAGCCATAGATGAATAACTCATGGACCTACTATTATAACGTTTAGTAAGTCCTTGGAATATCCTTTTATTATAACGTTTAGTAAGTCCTTGGAATAACCTACTATGATAACGTTTAGTAAGTCCTTGGAATAACCTATTATTGTGTCAAAAGGGACGAACAACTTAACAAGCCATAGGGCCTAATGTAAGGAATACTTACCACACACTATTGTATCAAAATAGTCAGACAACTTAACAAGTAATTCCCACCCAATACATGTATAGGATAAGGTGCTGAAATAACAGCTAAGAAAGAAAGAAAGAATAAGAGAAAAAAAGTAAGGGAAAAAAACACCATGTTAAAATGCTGAAAGGACAGTGATGGAAGATAAGTAAATGATATCATCGAAAAAGAAAGAAAAGAACAGTGGCGAAGCGTCTATATAATTAAATAATTACTGCTTCCCTTCCTAATTTTCAAACGTTGTAGCAGTCAAATTCACCCATAAACGTAAACCTTATAAATCAAATCTAAAAAGACGTTCGTAACCAACAATGAACAGTATACCTAACATTGAAAACGGTTTCACTGCCACAGAAATAACCTGCTCACCCATCTCGGCCCACGCCATAAGCAGTCGCAAGCTTTGATTAAGTAAGCTTACAGTGGGGCTGGAAGAGTCTACCAATAGAGTTGAAGAGAATATGTGCATAGCAGTCAAAACTGTTTCATTGCCACATATACCCTGTTCACCCTTTTCGGGCCACAGTTATAATCATCCTCAAGCCCTGATTATGTAAGTGAACTATTACACTGGTCGAGTCTACCTTACAGATGTGAGGGGAACTAACTCGTAATAATTTAACCTCTTTACTGCTGTGAGTGCTTGTTTTTGTTTTCTCGACTTTTTACCGTCCTATAATCAGATCGTGACCTCGATTATGACACGGGTCCTGGCCGCGAAAAGCTAGACAAAAAAACAGCCAAAAGTGAAATAAAAAAAAAAAAAAGATAGTCATAATCTACCAAAGAGTTCGACTCCTTGGTAGATCTAGATCTAGAACATATGATAATTGTCATGTTCTACCAAAGAGTTAGACTCCCTGCTAGATCTAGATCTTTTACATAGTATAGATCTAGTACTCACATCTCTGCTTCCTTGTTTTGGTTTTGTGTATTCACTTCTAAAGTTAAATTTAATTTTAGTTGGAATTGATATTTAATGAGATACTTTCCCGATTATTTTGGCGGTTGAATTCCGGATTTCTTTTCATTCACACAACTTATGAATCGCCGCCTCGAGTAAGATTCTTGTGTGACATCTCCAGGCCATAATATCTGGTCCCGTTTCACTTTGATTACCCTGTCAAACAAGTCAGCCTTCGCCCCTGGAAAAGAAGGAAAGATCTATAGAAAGATAAAACAAAGAAAGAAATACGTGAGACAAAGAAAGAAGGACAGGACAGGACGCAAAAGAAAAAAAAGAAAAAGAAAATGACACAATAATTTGACAAGACAACTTCCCTCATATTGCCACTGGAATGCACAGGCCTATATATACGTATAATCGTTGTTTACCCCCACCTAACACAGGCCTATATATACGTATAATCGTTGTTTACCCCCACCTAACACAGGCCTATATAATATACGTATAATCGTTGTTTACCCCCACCTAACACAAGCGTATATACGTATAATCGTTGTTTACCCCCACCTAACACAGACCTATATAATATACGTATAATCGTTGTTTACCCCCACCTAACACAGGCGTATATATACGTATAATCGTTGTTTACCACCGCCTTAGTAATAGGCCTGCCGCCTTCATCATATTACTCGCTCTGCACACGATAATATTAATCTTTAAATGGAGAAGCCAACACAACACTATTCTGAATTTAAAATATTTTATATATCATTAGAAAAAATAGCGGAACATTATGGAAATAGATCTTAAAAACTCTCAATGATTTTCAAACGGCCACACAATTAGCACAGCTCTGAGGCTGTCTCTGCGGGTTGGGTGGTGCAATAAAGTATGGTCCATTGCACAAGATAGTGGTTCTTGGATGTTGTTGTGGCTTGTTTGTTTGTGTGTTTGTTGTGACTTGTTTGTTTGTGTGTTGTTGTGGCTTGTATATTTGTTTGTTTGTTTTTGTCTCTTGTTTGTTTGTTTGTTTGTGTGTTGTTGTGACTTGTTTGTTTGTGTGTTGTTGTCTCTTGTTTGTTTGTTTGTTGTTGAGGTTTGTTTGTTTGTTTGTGTGTTGTTTTGTTTGTTTGTTGTTGTCTCTTGTTTGTTTATTTGTTTGTGTGTTGTTGTGGTTTTCTTTGTTTGTTTGTTTGTTTGTTGTTGTGGCTTATTGGTTTGTTTGTGTGACTCCGCCCGGTGTATTCTGTAGCTCGCTGAATCATTGACATCGTGACATCATCTCTATTACAGGTACTAACTGTGTGTTCTCTAGTACATGTACTAACTGTGTGTGTTCTCTATTACATGTACTGTGTGTGTTCTCTATTACATGAACTAACTGTTCTCTATTACATGTACTAACTGTGTGTTCTCTATTACATGTACTAACTGTGTGTTCTCTATTACATGTACTAACTGTGTGTTCTCTATTACATGTACT
>NW_004798218.1:10137-10945 GCF_000002075.1 Aplysia californica | reverse complement strand
GTTCCTATCTCTCCTCCTTCTGTCCTATCAATACACATCTATCGTTCCTATCTCTCCTCCTTCTGTCCTATCAATACACATCCATCGTTCCTATCTCTCCTCCTTCTGTCCTATCAATACACATCTATCGTTCCTATCTCTCCTCCTTCTGTCCTATCAATACACATCTATCGTTCTGATCTCTCCTCCTTCTTTTTTATGTGTTTGCTACTCTCTCGTAACACCTCTAATCTTCATCACTTAGCAAGGACAGTGGGTGGTTGGCGGGAGCTCTCGTCTGGTTTGCTTCTTCTTTCCTATCAAACATCTATCGTCTTTATCTCCCCTCCTTGTTTTCTGTGTTTGTTACTCTCTTGTAACACCTCTAATCTTCGGCACTTATATGACCTTATTGTGTTGAAAGTGTCGTAAAACACTTATTAAATCTAACAAGGACAAAACACAGTCTCGCCATAGCCAAGTTGCACGCGGGCGCAACCTTGCCCTCGTTGTCGTTCCTTTGGTTTCAGATTGAGTAAAAATGTTTATATATAGTAGAGGGTTTTACGGCGCTCGCAACTGCATAAGGCCATATGAGCGCCAAGGTGTGGGTGTCAACAGAGAAGTCTTTACAGGGAATCAGACTTAGACGGCTCACCTCTCTAGCTTCAACAGCACAAGGTCTGCTTCGACTATCAAGGCACCCCAAAATAGCAGGTCGCAAGAGAGTGACAAACGTACAAAAGAAGTAGAGGAAAATGACAATAGTAAGGATTAGGAAAGAAAAAGCAGCAGTTCCCTTTTGTAGATCAGGCACAATTATGAGCGT
>NW_004798218.1:9082-10037 GCF_000002075.1 Aplysia californica | reverse complement strand
TGTGTGTTCTCTATTACATGTACTAACTGTGTGTTCTCTATTACATGTACTAACTGTGTGTGTTCTCTATTACATGAACTAACTGTTCTCTATTACATTACTAACTGTGTGTTCTCTATTACATGTACTAACTGTGTGTTCTCTATTACATGAACTAACTGTTCTCTATTACACGCACTAACTGTGTATTCTCTATTACATGAACTAACTGTGTGTGTTCTCTATTACATGTACTAATCGTGTGTGTTCTCTATTACATGAACTAACTGTGTGTGTTCTCTATTACATGTTCTAACTGTGTGTGTTCTCTATTACATGTACTAACTGTGTGTGTGTTCTCTATTACATGTACTAACTGTGTGTTCTCTATTACATGTACTAACTGTGTGTGTTCTCTATTACATGAACTAACTGTGTGTGTTCTCTATTACATGTTCTAACTGTGTGTGTTCTCTATTACATGTACTAACTGTGTGTGTGTTCTCTATTACATGTACTAACTGTGTGTTCTCTATTACATGTACTAACTGTGTGTGTTCTCTATTACATGAACTAACTGTGTGTGTTCTCTATTACACGTACTTACTGTGTGTTTTCGTCTGCGTACACATGTACCTGTGTGTATGTGAATGTGTGCGTCCATTTGTGTTTGCGTGCGTGCGAATGTGTATTTGCATGTGCATGCATGTGTGCTAGCGTGCATGCATGTGTACATGGGAATGTATGTGCATGCTTGCGTGTTTATATAA
Organism: Aplysia californica; assembly: GCF_000002075.1. Taxonomy (NCBI): domain Eukaryota; kingdom Metazoa; phylum Mollusca; class Gastropoda; order Aplysiida; family Aplysiidae; genus Aplysia; species Aplysia californica. The sequence continues at coordinate 9,288 of NW_004798218.1, read as the reverse complement.
TGTAGACCTATGTGCGTGCGTGCGTGCGCGAGTGGGTATGCATGCCCGCATGTAGCAGACCGTACGTCGGTGGCAAGTGGAGACAAACACTTCAGACAGGACGCCCACTTCAACCACAGGAGTTATCACACAAGTTGACAGCGTTTGCTCTCTCTCTCTCTCTCTCTCTCTCTCTCTCTCTCTCTCTCTCTCTCTCTCTGTCCTCT
>NW_004798218.1:7531-8921 GCF_000002075.1 Aplysia californica | reverse complement strand
ACAGGAGTTATCACACAAGTTGACAGCGTTTGCTTCTTCTCCACCCCTCCTCCCTTCTTCCCTCCTCCCCTTCCCACTCCTCTTCTCTCCCTCCTCCTCTCCTCCTCCTTCCCTCCTCCTCTCTCCCTCCTCCCTCCCTCTCTTGTTCCTCAAGTCAGCAATGCAGCAAATACATTACTGCATTTATAACCTTTTTAGTTTTAGTCTTAGTAAGATTTCTATGGCACTTGCAACACAATAAGGAGATAGAAGTGCCGAAGATTAGATGTTACAAGAGAGTAACATACACAAAAGAGAAGGAGGAGATATAAGGACGATAGGTGTTTGATAGGAAAGAAGGAGCAAACCACACCAGAGCACCCGCCAACCACCCACGCATGTATAACTCACCCACAATAAATATATTACAATGACATTTATCATTAAGATGTCAGATAAAATCGGATTACATTTCTCATTAAGATAACACATATATAATTATTGATAGCATTTTATTATTTTATATACAGCAGACATGGCTACATTATGTTAGCAGCTAATTATATGACATTAATTATAACATAGCAATTAATGTTAAATTACACTGTTAGCAAGACAACAAATATTAGTAATATTACATAACATTTTTCATTAAGATGGCATTTATGCAAGGCAATTTTGTAGTAACTTATGTATCGTTAGGGTGGTAGGAAACTCCCCCCATCTCATTCCCCCACTCCTACTCCCCTCTTTAACCCCCTCCCTCTCTTCCGCCCTCTTTCATCGCTACGCATATTCCTTTGCCTCTCATCCCCTCTCTCTCTCCCTAATCTCTGTCCTCACTCCTACTCCCCTCTTTAAATCCCCTCCCTCTCTTCCCCCCCCTCTTTCATCGCTACGCATATTCCTTTGCCTCCCATCCCCTCTCTCTCCCCAATCTCTGTCCTCTCTACCTATCCCCTCTTTCCCTCCATCGCACCACCATTTCTTCCCTCACTCCCCTCTTCTCATCCTATTTCTTCTCCTTTCTTTCACTTCTGTGTCTGTCGTGTCATGGCACAAACAAACAAACAAACACACGCACGCACACACATCCTACCTACACACATACACACAAACACACACATCCTGCCTACAAACATACACACATACACACACATCCTATTAACAAACAAACACACGCACGCACACACATCCTACCTACACACATACACACAAACACACACATCCTGCCTACAAACATACACACATACACACACATCCTATTAACAAACAAACACACGCACGCACAGACATCCTACCTACACACATACACACATACACACACACACACAAACACACAAACACACACACATACACACACACACTTACCCACATCCCACCAACCCAAAACCACCCCTACCCTCACACC
>NW_004798218.1:6244-7431 GCF_000002075.1 Aplysia californica | reverse complement strand
ATATATATATATTCGTGACCTATTTTATTGTTTCGAAATCGTCATCTTAAGTAGATAATGTGTTATTTTGATTCAAATACGTGCACATATCACCAAAGTGTTTACATTTCGTAGATTCCTAAACTGGGTTAATTCTGGGGGTTCTACTTCCGGTGGTGGTGTTCTTGAGCTATGCGCATGCTCCTACCCAAACGATTGTCGGTCTCTCAAAGTGCACGAAATTATACCCCACGCATTATGTAGTTAAGTCTGCACGATTTCGTCAATACGCATTTAGACAATAATAGAAATAATATGTTGGGGTTTTTTGGGGGTTTTTTGCTTGCTTGTTTAGTTGGGGAGGGGAGGGGGGGGAGGGTTGGTACACTATTCACTTTTCTAAGCTCAACAACTGAAGATTTCAGACAGTGGGTGGGTGGCGGGTGCTCTGGTGTGGTTTGCTTCTTCTTTCCTATCAAATATCTAGATCTATCGTCTTTATCTCCCCTTCTCCTTTTTTGTGTTTGTTACTCTCTTGTAACACCTCTAATCGTCGGCACTTATATGACCTTATTGTGTTGCAAGTGCCGTAAAACTCTTACTAAAAACAAGGGACTTCAGACACGCAGATAGATTGTGTTGCTCGTGCTCAATTTGAATATGTGAGGCAGCGTGGTGGAATCAGGCTCTCGTCAAAATAATCAAAGTGAAGAGACTTGCATTTTTCAGAGGGTTTGTGAATTTTTATCAAATTTTGGGGGGGTTTTAGCTCAATACCTTTCATGCCCATTAAAGAACTCATTTATGAGTGGATTTTTCTGAAAAGCGTAGATTAAAGGCACAAAAATGTAAATTTTCAGTTACCACGGACTCTTAAGCTAAGGAAATAACTAATCTTTGGCGGCCATTTTCTCACTAATTTTCCCTCTGAAACTATGTGACCCCCACCTCCTTTCGCAAATATCTCGACTTGTATGCAAGATAAATGGATATTTTTTTCATCCAAATAAAGACAAGTGAACAAGCTTTAAAATGATACCAATAACTCTACATGCCCAGAAATGGACGAGAGCCTGATTCCACCACGCTGCCTCACAATATAGTCTCCCAAGTTGTCCCGAAAATGTCGGGGTGTGATGATTCGTGTGGGGTTTGTTTCGGGGGTTTTAGGATGTTTATTTATTTGTTTATTTATTTATTTATTTATT
>NW_004798218.1:0-6144 GCF_000002075.1 Aplysia californica | reverse complement strand
CACACACACACACACACACACACACACACACAGAGACACAAGAACACACACACACAAACACACAATCCCTCTAAGATTATCGATCCCTCTTCAAGACCTCGCATGAGCCCCGCCACAGAAGGAGCGAGGATATTATAAAAAGCGGAAGGAAATTAAAAACGGAGCAAATGAGCATGAGTGACGTAATCAGGCCTATCACTTTGGATCGTGACAAATTCCTTGTTATTACATGACCTGAGAACACGACACGCTTCCCCCATCGTCCCGTCTACAATCAATTCCGCATAAACGGGACCAAAACTGTCGTCATAATAATTTTTTTATTGCCACCCTCGAATTACAAAGATCATCTATCGGCTCAATACCTAGTTTTGTGAAATTTGATGTCGAAAAGTTTGAGTTTCACACTGTTAGCAAGACAACAAATATTAGTAATATTACATAACATTTATGCAAGGCAATTTTGTAGCAATTTATGTATCATTAGGGTGGTAGGAAACTCTCCTCATCTCTCTCCCTAATCTCTGTCCTCACTCCTACTCCCCTCTTTAGGCCCCCTCCCTCTATTCCCCTCTCTTTCATCGCGACACATAATATTCCTTTGCCTCTCAACCCCTCTCTCTCCCTAATCTCTGTCCTCCATGTCAAGCAAGCATTTCCAAATGCAATTCTTTGGATATCTCGATAACGATTCGGGATAATCTTACGATTTTGATATAGTGATATAGTGATATAGCAGCTGGAAGCATTTGATTTCTACCAATTTCAAGGTCTTAGTAACTCAAAACAGCACCCCAACCCCCCCCCCCCCCCCCCAAAAAAAAATTTTTTTTTTTTAAATCTTTAAATTTGTTAATGGCAGAGTAGTTCTAAAGTAGCGGCACAAGGTCCGATGGCACACCAAAGACCGCATCCAGGCACATTTTGAACCATCACACAATTATAAAACACATAATCGCTGCCTCAGAATTACAAAGTGCTATCTGCTCAGTGCTCAGTTTTGAGAAATTTGAATGTCAAAGATTTTAAGCTTCTCATCATACCAAGCTTTTTCGAATGCAATTCTTTGAAAATCTTGACAGCGACTCCGAATAATCTCACGATTTTGACACAGCAGATAAAACATTTCTGAGGCAGCGTGGTGGAATCAGGCTCTCGTCAAAATAATGAAAGGGAAGAAACTTGCATTTTTCTGCAGGTTTGTGAATTTTTATCAAATTTTTGTTTTTTGCCTCGACACCTTTCATGCCCATTAAAGAACTCATTTCTGTGTGGATTTTTCTGAAAAACGTTGAATAAAGGCACGAACAAGTAAATTTTCAGTTACCTCGGACTCTTAAGTTAAGGGAATAACTAATCTTTGGCGGCCATTTTCTCACTCATTTTACCTCTGAAAACAAGTGACCCCCACCTCCTTCTTTCGCAAATATCTCGACTTGTATTCAAGATAAATGGATATTTTTTTCCCCATCCAAATAAAGACAAGTGAACAAGCTTTAAGGTGATACCAATAACTCTACATACCGAAAAATTGACGAGAGCCTGATTCTGCCCCGCTGCCTCACATTTGGTTTCTGACCTCATGGTCTTGTTTGTTTAAGTGTTTTACGGCACTTGCAACACAATAAGGTCATATAAGTGCCGAAGATCAGAGGTGTTACAAGAGAGTAACTAACACGAAAAAGAAGGAGGGGAAGATATGTGACGTCGGTGGCCTAGTGGTTAGGCTCTCGGACTCGCAACCGTAAGGTCGTGGGTTCGAATCCCGTCAGGGGCCCGACGTTGTGTCCTTGGGAAAGGCACTTTACACGAATTTCCTCACTTCACCCAGGTGGGATTGGGTACCCGACTATAGACATTGAACGTTCTTGTCAGTTTGATAGTGTTTGAGCGCGTGAAATCCGCAGCTTGCACTGCATGCTTCCCCGGAAGCCGAGAATGTTTCTGAGTGTTCTCAGAGGATCTGCTGGGGTAATAATAGTTGTAAATCGCATAGACCATGCTCTTGAGCATGGATATGCGCTATATAAATGCAATTGTTATTATTATTAGTATTATTATTAGTATTATTATTATTATTATTATTATTATTATTATTATTATTATTATTAGTATTATTATTAGTATTATTATTATAGATAAAGACGATAGATTTTTTATAGGAAAGAAGAAGCAAACCACACCAGAGCACCCGCCAACCACCCACCTAGCGAAGTGTGTAGTTTTCATAGTATACAATATGCTGCAGTCTACCTTTTTCTTTTTTTGTTTTAGTGAGAGTTTTACGGCTCTTGTAACACAATTACGTCATATAAGTGCCGGAGATGCGAGACGTTACAAGAGAGTAACAAACACAATAAAGAAGGAGGGGAGATAAGGACGATAGATGTTTGATAGGAAAGAAGGAGCAAACCACACCAGAGCACCCGCCAACTACTCAGGTGTTGTCTTTATTGGTTGGAATGTTCTGTGTTTGTTTATTAGATCATGCCCCGCCATTGTGAACCAGATTCTTCTAACCGGGATCAATATATAGTGGAGTGATCAATAAAGTGGAGTTTTATTACATTTTTTAATACATTATTTTGTTTTTAGCTTTTTTAGTTTTAGTAAGAGTTTTACGGCACTCGCAACACAATAAGGTTATAAATAAGTGCCAAAGAAAAGATTAGGTGTTACAAGAGAGTAACATAATAACGTGGCGTCGGTGACCTAGTGGTTAGGCTCTCGGACTCGCAACCGTAAGGTCGCGGGTTCGAATCCCGTCAGGGACCCGACGTTGTGTCCTTGGGAAAGGCACTTTACACGAATTTTCCTCACTTCACCCAGGTGGGAATGGGTACCCGGCTATAGACAGCGAAAGATCTTGTCAGTTTGTTAGTGTTTGAGCGCTTAATCAGCTGCTTGCACTGTATGCTTCCCGGGAAGCTGAGAATGTTTCGGAGTGTTCTATGGTCTGCTGGGGTAATAATATAGTGTAAAGCGCATAGAGCCTGCTGTTGAGCGGGGATATGCGCTATACAATTGCTATCTATTATCTATTATTATTATTATTATTACATAATACACAAAAAAGAAGGAGGTTGGATAAGGACGATAGATGTTTGATAGGAAAGAAGGAGCAATTGAAACCACATCAGAGCACCCGCCAACCACCCACCATTATTTTGTTTAAGTTGACGGGAAACATGGACGATGGGTCGATAAACCAGTCTTCGTGTGGCAGCAGTGTCTGCCTGTTGGTCCGCTCTTCTGTCACAGACACTTAACTACATTAGAGAATTAAATAGTTCTGTCAGACATTTTTTGCCGTTCTGAATAACTAAAACCAACAAGGGACAGAAACCAGATGTTCTATAATATTCTCTATCAAAATCAACTTTAGAATATTCCGGGTTGTTACCACGATATTCAAAGAACTGCATTCGAAACAGCTTGACATGTGGTGAACCTAAAAAACATTTTGACTTCAAATTTCTCAAAACTAGGTATGGAGCAGATCATCATCATCCAGTGCCAGATCTGCAACAGACATTGGTGATCATGGTTCTCCATTCATTCCTTTGCTCAGATGCTCAAAAAAAAAGCTACGTTTCCCTGCTCTTTTCCTGTTACCCATTTATTTAGGTTCCCTAAGTATGTTGTTCTGGGCCTACCCCTGCTTCGCTTTCCCTGCACTACCTCATTTGATTTCTTTTCCTTCCACGATACTCTTAGCAGTCTCCTAAGAAACCACATTTCTGTTGCCTCTATTTTATTTTCACTGTCTTTAGTGATTGTCCAGCATTCACAGCCATATAGAAGGGTTGACCAAACATAGCATTTCAGGACTTTCATTTTGGTGTTCATTGAAATGTTTCTATTTTTCAGGATTGGGCTCATTTTATTGAAACTAGCCTTAGCCATTGTAGTTCTCCTTTTTATTATGGAGCAGATAGAACTTTGTAATTCTGAAGTAACGAACTGTCTTTGTAGTCTAAAACAGCCGTATTCACGGCTCACAGCCGAACGCTCCGTATCCCAGACTCTAGCATGGAGATCATCAGGAGAGAATGCGTCGCTGTTTCGGGCTCTTCCTCTCTACAGCTTTTCTGACGCACCGCGCCCCCTCACAGATGTGAGGTCTCCATGCTAGTCCGTGGCGTCGGTGGCCTAGTGGTTAGGCTAACGGACTCGTAATCGTGAGATTGAGGGGTCGGGGGCTCGAGCCTCAGCTCGGTCCGACGTTTTGTCTTTGGGAAAGGTACTTTACACGAACGTTCCACTTGGCTCGGTCCTATCGGAGACGGACGTTAAACTAGGAGGTCCCGCCCCTTATATACCCTAATAGTGTTGATAGGGGCGTTAAACTCATACCATTTCATGCTAGTCCGACTGTTTTCCTCTGCTGACAACTCTTAGGATTCATTCCAGCCTGGGTCCTCTCGCTTCAACCAGATCCAGTGACTGGCTTTGTCTACTGTCTCCTGAAGGGAGTTTATCAGTTCGTTACTTTTCTTTGCAGTAAAAAGTCCTACCACTCTCACCCACTAACGGACGCGTGTTGCTACGAAACCTCTGCATCCTACCTCTAATGGAAAATGGGTTGTTTTCCATCCCAGTATACTACAGCATGTCACGCCATTGTAAACCAAATCTCCCCACGGGGATCAATAAAGTGGAGTTTTGTTAGATTATCATGTTGCATCCATTATTATGTTGAAGTTGACGTAAAACCTATACTGTGGATCGATAAATCAGTCTCCATGAGACAACGACACGCTGCCTCAGAATTATTAAGTTCTATCTGACATTTGTGAGGCAGCGTGGTGGAATCAGGCTCTCGTCAATTTTTGGGCACATCGAGTTATTGGTATCATCTTAAAGCTTGTTCACTTGTCTTTATTTGGAGGAAAAAAATATCCGTTTATCTTAAATACAAGTCGAAATATTTGTGAATGAAGGAGGTGGGGGTCATCTGTTTTCAGAGGTAAAATTAGTGAAAACATGGTCACCAAAGATTAGTTATTTCTTCAGCTTAAGAGTCTGTGGTAACTGAAAAGTTACATCTTTGTGCCTTTAATCAACTTTTTTTCAGAAAAATACACACAGAAATGAGTTCTTTAATGGGCATGAAAAGTGTTGAGCTCAAAAATAAAAATTTGATTAAAATTCACAAACCTGGGGGAAAAATGCAAGTTTCTTCCCTTTGATTATTTTGACGAGAGCCTGATTCCACCACGCTGACTCACATTTTCATTTAGCCGTTTTGAGTTACTAAAACTACGAGATCAGAAACAGAATGCTCTTTTTGCTCTGTCAAAACCATAAGATTATTCGCAGTCATTATCAAGATATTTAAAGAATTGCATTCAACAAAACTTGACGCATTGTGAAACTCAAAAAATTTGACATCAAATTTCTCAAAACTAGGTACGGAGCAGAGAGAACTTTGTAATTTTGAAGTTTTTTGTTTTAGTAAGAGTTTTACGGCACTTGCAGCACAATTAGGTCAAAAAGTGCCAAAGATTGGAGGTGTTACAAGAGAGTAACAAACACAAAAAAGACGGAGGAGAGGTAAGGAAGATAGATGTTTGGTAGGAAAGAAGGAGCAAACCACACTAGAGCACCCGCCAACCTCCCACCTAATTATGAAGTGTAGCGAATCATGTATGTTTGTGTACTGGAAATACATGCCACGCCATTGTAAACCAAAATCTCCTCACAATAAAGTGGAGTTTCTTTACATCTTAAAATCTTTTATTATGTCGAAGTTGACGTAAAACCTCTTTAATGAATCGATAAACCGGTCTTGGTAGGACAACAGTGTCTGTCTGTTGATGGTTCGCTCGTCTGTCACAGACACTGAACAATGAATGTCGTCTGCCGAGAGCTGCCTGCAGGCGACAATCCGTGTTATTGCATGTTTTATACTATTTTTAGAGAATGACGCAGATCTAGCTTGTGAACAAAAAGTAGGCGCGGAGAATGTTCCGAAAGAACCTTTGTGAGAAACGGAACAAAACAATCTGTTCTTACGTTCGTAGGATGATGTGATAGTGATGAAGTAGATTATTGTTGTGTGTAGAAGATTGCCGAGGATGCTTTTGTAGAGAGTGAACCCTATTGTTGTAGTCCTGTTGTAGTCCTGTTGTTGTTGTTGTT
>NW_004798217.1:254966-256943 GCF_000002075.1 Aplysia californica | reverse complement strand
ATGATACATGTAAGCTCAAAAATGTCCATGTATCTAAGACAACTACTTCTCTGCTTGACAATGAGTATGAGTGGTCATCTTGAACAATTTCGGCTGTATTCAAAAGTCTAGATTTTTAGTTTGAGGAATAGTTTTACAGCATTTGCAACACAAATATGTCATAAATGCCAAAAATTAATGATTTAACTAGGGAGAAACATACAAAGAAAACAAGGAGGAGAGATTAAGTTGAAAGATGTTTAATAAGAAAGAAGGAGCAAAGCACACCAGAGCCCCTACCAGCCACCCACTTACTAGAAAGTAACATTCGAAGAAAATATAATACTTTACTATCCCAAAAGGGAATTTTCCTTGGCTGTACAGGACCGTAAAAACACATGCAGGTATACATAAGAATTTAAATTATATATTATTCTCATTAAAATTCAATGTGAAAAGAAAAGGAAAGCTGACAAAATATACGCATCACATCAGAAGCATCATTCAACGACATACAGGAATTAAATCACAAGTACTTTAGAGTTATATAGATACATACTAGAAAAAGTAATACACATTGATGCTTAATCTAACAATAGCCTTATGCTAGACGGTAAAAAAAACACACAAAAAACTTCTTTTATATTTTTCTTTCTTGGTTTTAGAGGTACATATCTGCTGCAGCATGATCTTACAATTTGCGAGGAAAGAAAAATGATGCACAAAAACGGTCCCTCTCCTTACCAAAAACAGCCACACTGGCAAAGAGGAACCAGGAGGGCAATGGGTACATGCTGTCGTCCACAACCTCCTCCTCCACCAGGGAGAGTAGAGCCGAAGAACTGGGGAAGAGAAGATGAAGGGGTTGGGGGAGGTGGGGGTGGCAGGGGAAGGGTCATCATCATCATCATCATCATTGCCTTTCTCACCCTGCACCAGGGTACAGGGCATGGACAAACACCTTCCACCTTTTTCTATCCTGGGCTAGCCTCTTGATGTTATTCCATGTCTTCCCACTTTTCTGTACATCGATTTCTGTGATTCTTCTCCAGGTTCCACGAGGTCTTCCCCTTGATCTCTTGCCCAGTTGTTTCCAATCTAAAACTTTCTTTGCTATGCAGCTGCCTGACTTCCTGAGAGTATGTCCAATCCATCGCCAAGGGGTAGGGTGGGAGAGGTTTTTAGTTTTAGTAACAACCTTTCAGTGGCGAGCCCAACAGCAAAACACAACGAGACCACCGACACCACGGAGGTAAACAAATCATCGATGTCTTCTAATTTGCTTACGGCCTTCTTTGTTTTATGTTTTAGTCAGCGAGTTTTACGCCACTTGCAACACAATATGGTCGTATATGTTTTAGTTTTAGTAAGAGTTTTACGCACTTGCAGCACAATAAGGTCATATAAGTGCCGAAGAAGAGAGGTGTTACAAGAGAGTAACATGCACAAAAAAGAAGGAGGAGGGAGAGATAAGGACGATAGATGTTTTAAACCTGAAAGAAGGAGCAAACCACACCAGAGCACCCGCCAACCACCCATGTCGTATATATCCGCTGAAGATTAGAGGTCTTACAAGAAAGTAACAAACACAAAAAAGAAGGAGAGGTAAAGATGATAGATGTTTGATAGGAAAGAAGAGCAAACCACACCAGAGCACCCGTCAACCACCCACGGGAGGGAGAAGATTACTAAATACACTCACGGTATACACGTACACTCTCTGACACACACACACACACACACACACACACACACACACACACACACACACACACACACACACACACACACACACACGTACACACACACACACATGAAAAAGAGAGGAGGACGAGGAGGAAAAGGAGGCAAAGAGAGAGACAGACAGAGAGATAAGAAAAGAAAAACAGATTGACAGAGAAACAGAGACAGAGAGATTAAGAGACAGAGACGGAGAGAATAAGAGATAGAGACAGAGAGATGAGAGAGAGAGGGGGGGAGGTGAGAGAGAGAGAGAGA